>NW_009233819.1:0-48682 GCF_000690835.1 Fulmarus glacialis | reverse complement strand
GAAAGATGCAGTGGGACTTAATTACGTTTAATGAATGCCAAGAGGAGATCAGAAGCTCTGGACCAACTGAGTTGTTTAAGCAAGGGAACTAGATGCCATCATGAATTCCCTCACCTGAGCGTCTGCTTTCAGTTTTAACCACAGATTTGACATTTTTACAGAATTAAAAAATATCTCTCGACTCCTTTGAGCACCAGCAAATATCTTGTTTTATCAAACCTTATATGCTAGAAATATTGGCATGACATTTTAGAAATAAGCTTTATATCCCTTGCTTTTTCCACAAAACCATAATAAATGTTACATGTTAAGTTAGCTCCTCCATAAACGTATGATTCAGAATTAAAATACTAATAAAAACATACATCTCTCTTCTTCAGAGATGCCATGTGAATTCAAATACATACATTTTAGAAACTATAATACTAAAAATTTAGGAGTAGAACTCTATGGATCAATTTCCTTAGGTTACGTACAAATATTGGAAAACATTTTGATCTGTTTCAACAACAGTGTTATAGAAGCTATTTTCAGGAAAGAACAAAAAAGCATTAACTTCACAAACCAATTTGATGTCATACTGCTGCCATTAAAAGCATTTTGGAGAATAATTTATGAGCTTCCCTGCCAATCATTCAGATAACCTCTTATATGCTAAGTATTCATCAGATTTTGGGTCAATGTGAACCGCTGATGAAAAACATACAACTGGCAATTCACAGCATATATTAATCTTGAAATAATGTGTCTTTTAGAAGTTATTTGAAAATTATTATTGCTTATGAACACATGTTCTCCAAGAATTTCTCATCGAGACTGAGACAGTAAGCTGTACATCAGTGTATGTAAAACTACAGTCTCTACTCTTAGGAATTTAAAATCTAGTAAGCAACAGAAGAGATGAAAGAAAAAGAATATAATTAACAGGCTTATTTTTTATATATCCATAAACACTTCCAATCATATATGTCCTTCAGTAAGATTCAAGTAACCATTCCTGCATTTCAAACTATTGCTATTCTTTTTCTGATACGAAGGAGCCTGCACACCTTAAGAAATGATTCAACACAAGAATAGCCTTATGGGTCAAGTTTGGAGTGCATCCTTGTAGAAGAAGAAATGAAGACGTTTGTGAGAGAAACTGGAGAGCCAGGGAAATAAAATTAACATGGCATAAGGAGAGCTTATGCGAAGAGTACTTAATCACGCGGGCAACAGGCAAGAACAAAAGGTCTTTGTAACTGTTTTGCATGATCAATGATGTTATTGGGGTGGTACAAGAAAAAGAATTACATAGCAAGGTGAACAAGATTCTGATTATCAGGACAAAGAGAAAAGGACTGAGGATAAGGAAAAGGAAAAGTGGTATCTTGGAATCCAGATTTGGGTGGTGAATAAAGAGAAAAAAAATTGAAGATTTTTGCTCCCCACATCCCCTTCTTTTCTGGGAACAGCAGGACTTCTGTTTCAGTTAGGCTAAGCTGAAATAGTTTCATGATGCTCCTAGAAGGAAAGAAGTGGGCTGAAAATGCTATAATGGGAAGCAAAATACTAAAAATTAAGCGCCACCATAAACAAGCCTCATTTGAGGCAACAAATAGGAAAGCCATAACATGCATTTATCTTTTGTCACTGGAACATTACAAAAGAGTACAGGTCTTTACAGTAAACTAATCTCCCCTTTATTGTGTAGAGTCATCAAACGCATTGCACAAGTCACCAAATGCACTGCATTGACAGATTCGGGATCCCATAAGCCAGCTAACTTTTTACCTGCCTCTTCCTATGCTTCAAGGAATGCCCTCATTTCTGAAAGGTCTGCTCTCTGCTATGGTGCCCCACCAGGAACCCTGACAGGACAACCCTTGACAATAACCTACAGAGGGACAGAGTTTAAAATTGAGGAAACAATATGAGAACTTCCCAGGCTTCAGATAGTTTCAAGTCTAAATAATTTATGATCTTGGCTATCCTTCTCATATTTTTCTAGTTTCATCATTAAATAGCTGTTTTGAATAATTCATTTTTATCAGGTGGTGTGAGATTGGAAAAAAATTGTATTTATACATACTTAGTCTTGTTGGTAACATTTTAACTGAAAAATAAAAATTTATTATGAAAATAATGATACTGAAAAATGGTACTCTTTCTGCACTTTTGTAACTTTTAGGAAAATATGTGACTTATGGCACATGTCCCTTAATGGGACATAGAGAATTTCCTTCGCTTGCCAGGTAATTAACATTCATCTTTTGAACTATTTGATTGCAAATTCTCTTGAGGTGATAAAATCATAATGAAGCTATTACAAATGACAATTATACAAGGCAATACTGAATTTAGACTTTTTTGGTATCTAATAGTAGCTATTTCTTTCTTAATTTGATTGATGCTTTCACTAAGCCATCTATGGATTCAATGGCTATGTAGACTAACTGTATGGCAGTTTCAGTGTTAAGAAAAATCATTTGAGTATTATAACATCACTTGTTTTTTTTTTTTTTTTAAATCAGTTACAGCAGAAAAATAGCTAGTAATGGTGGGGGTTTTTTGTTTATACTGTCTTATATTTTTACATGCATGCTTTCAGACAAAGTTTTTAAGTACTACCCTTTCTATGAAGAAATTTAGCTGTGCCTGACTGGAAATACTGTGTTAAGGCCTCCTAACCATCTTCAATGGGTAGAACAAGATGATTGTTAGTTTGGCATGACTCAGGACAAAAGGACACAATTTCTTGAACATAGCGGCCTCAGAGAGCGAAGACTTGGGAAGAATCTTAAATGTAGCCCCATACAAATCCCTTGCACTCGAATAGTACAAGAAGTAACTCCTGTTCAATAGGAATATACTTTCATCAATTCACCAGTTTGTATTTCAAAAAATAACACTACCAATTCCATGTTAGTTGACTGTTTCCCTAAATAATGAGCGTAGGGTTGTCGCAAATTACTAGATACTTCTGTCATTTGGTAAACCGAGAATGCTAGAGAGCCACTGAAGGCCTGTTCCAAGGAAATGTAATGATAAATATTTGCTGTCATTTTAATGTCACAGTAAAGACCTACTCCTCATGATACATTTCACCTCAAGATATTGTTTACTTGATTAAATTTATATTTACCACTTTGTGTGAAGTTTATTATGAAAACACCACATTGGTTTATTGACTCCAGGAAAATTAAAACATTAATAAATTATTTCAGCCTTGAAATAAATGTCTCATGATCTTGGAGATATTACTTATTACTTGCAACTTGCTGGATGTTACTCACTATCAAATATCTCCAAATCTACTTTAAAGCAGCAGGTGGTGTGCCTGCACAGAAAGCAGTGATATTACACTGCTGCAAAACCAGATTAATGGAATAGTGAATCAATAAAACCCAATGACAGACATAGTTTATCTCCCTGTCTTCATTAGATCACCATTTAAAAATCCTGTAGAATTTTTGGAAGAAAACAAAAAGGCTAGATAGAATTTTAGACTAAACTATGGTTTATTTATTTTTTATTTATTTATTTTTTGCTGGAAGGAAATAACATTTGCAGCACTGGAGTATGTTCAATTTAAGCTACATTCGTGATGACTACATACGCTGGTGATTTTTCAACTTTTTTTTTTTAATTTGCAATGCTCCCAGTTTTCCAGTAAAGATGCAGATGCCTGTATAATACCTTGCCTTTCTGTCTTCCATTTTTGCATCTCTTAAATTAATCCACAGACCCCTTGAAGCTGAATACCATTCATGTTGATACTACCTGATTTGACATTCTTGCTTTTACAATTTAATATGCAGCCCTATAAAAGGACCAAAAGATAATTTACATTTTGGTAATGAAAATGATAAATCTCATGTGTCTTTTGCTCTGATGTTAGAAAGAGATCATGTAATATAAGCATATGCTTTTACAAGTTGGAGGACACTTTCCTTAACTGAATACAGCTCCCTAGAGTTCACTAATTTCAAGTATCTGATATATTTTAATGAGCTACACAATTGGTTTAAGAGACATAATAAGGATATAGCAAAATGAACATCTTAGTACATGTATGATAGGTGATAAATCTAGATTAATCTTCATGACTGACATCAAAACATAAAAACAGATTCATAAATCATACTGCTGGAAGGGACTAGTTAGATCCAAGTTTCGTTTTTGGTATATCACAAACCATGAATTTCCCTGAATTAGTTCCTGTACTAATCAAAATATAGTATGAGTTTGTAAAATATACTTATTATGCAAAACAACAAATAAAATTAGTCCTGAGTCTTAATTTCATATTTTGCAATAGTAATGCCTGAGGTCAGACTGAACCATGTGCAGGATACTGCTGAACTCTTGGAAGAGTGTCCCTTTGCAGCTTGTGTCTCCATGTTAGAAACTAGCTGGGAAACCCTTTGCAAAGAAAATGCTGTAATACCTGGAAGTCCATAAAACTTTTTACATGTTATAAAATGAGTCTGCAATATGGCAAGTCAATTTATAATGACCTAACAGTTCCTCCTGGCTTTGAATTAAAATGTGAGTAAGTACTACAGCCCAAGACTGATCAATCAACTGAGGTTACAAATACTACTCCTGAAAGCGCTGCACTGGAGAAAAGACTATGAGTGAAGAAATACTGTATCACAGGGAATATACAGTGTTGGCTTTGGAAACAATTACTATAAAACAAATATCAACTTTCCACTATGTAAACAATCAACAGCAAAATTCCGATTTAAGAAGTCTAATGAAATATTCTTTATTGGAACTGTCTTCCAGTTTTCTCAGCCTTTCTAGAACATGCACAGATGGAAAGATAGCTGATTTAAATGCACAAATATAAATTAGCTCATAATATATAAATTCTGATAAAAATAATTATTCCAGCAATTTATTATAATATTTTAAAATTAGTTTTAAAAAGAGACATTTTATGAATAGTAGCACTCTATTTGCATGCTGAATAGAGCAGTATTATCACAGTAATATGTTAAATACCTTTTATTTAATCACAGTCCCAATTCTGCAATCCATTTTGTCCCACTTCAACGTCCAATTGTCACACTTATTTTACATATATTTTAGTTGCACAAACTTATAGCTTGTATTACTTTTTTTTACACATACGAATTTCATTCCTGTCATCATCACATATATTTAAATGCAAAGAGAAAAACTAAAATGAATGAAGAATTGATACTAACACTTGGCACCACACTATTGACAGTATTTAAAATTAGAAACAAGCATAACTTTGAAAATGGGCTGAAATCCTCAGTCTTCTCTGTTCAATTTAATTTCCATGAATTGACCTCTGTAATCTGACAATTCCAAAATTTTTTACTTATACATTTTTATTTTTTACATGAATGAGCAAATATACATAGGAATGAATACATGTTAAATACCACTTACTTTGGCAATACCAGAATCTGCACAACAAAAATGCAGAAGAATATAAGACAGGCACAAGTCACATAATACTTAAATGCAGGCAGAGTAGTTGCTCGATACTAGAAGAAAAAAAAGCAAACATTAAAAACACAATTTCCAAAGCAGATAAAATATCACCCAACTGAAATTTCAGCTTAAAGATGCAGATATGTGTAGGCAGTCTTTAGCAATAGTAAATTTCCTGTTCAACTACTTCCACATCCACTCACATATGGCTAGGGATTATCAGGAATAGTATTGAATCCTTTTACTTCTTGAAGAACAGCTTAAGTAGCCACATCAAATGGTTTTGTCTTGTTCCTCCGCAGAACAAGACTATCCCAAGTTCATCATAAAAAGTGTAATTAAAAAAAAAAAGTGAAAGCATTTTTAAAAATATTTTTAGGAATGGTCAACCACTCTTAGCTGATTCCGAGTTTCTTAGTCATTAAATCCCCAAACTGATTTTCAATTATTAATAAATACTGAATGGGCTGAAACAGTTATTAAAAAAGGTAACAGTCATTTAGACAGGAAAATTCTGAGCGCACAAAGCAGCAAAGTGTAAACTGTGCTGCAGATGTGTATAAATGCTCTATTTCCAACAGCATAGCTAGCAATTATACTGATATTTACTGGGGCTATATTATTACTTCAATTAAAATATTTTACGTCTGTGTTAAAAGGCCTCATATGTCCACTGGTACTACTAAACTCTTGGTATTCTTTGGAGAGAGTCAATTTGATCTGTTTTGTCATGAAAAAAAATCAATTTATGAGTCTCTAATTAGCCTGTCTAGAGACATAAGAATTAAGCAATGAAATATTTATCAGAGTTGTTCTGCTATTTGAGATAGATATGTCTAGGTTGAAACCAAGTGAGTACTCAAACAGAAATGACCTAAGTATTGGGCCTATTAAAGTTACTTACCCTATCAAAGATTTTTTCAAAGGGTAAGAGTTTAAGATTTGATTATTAAAAGAAAATGTACCAAAAATTATTTTCACAGAGTGCTCAAAATGCAAACCTCATAAAATGGAAAGTGCATGAGCTGTGCTTTCTAACTGCAAGCACACAGCTGTGTCTTTGTGGTTAGTGCCAAGTTCTGCTCTTGAAACTGGTGCACCAAACTTTACATGAACATGCAGAAATTGAGTTTAGCAACCCAACAGCTTTTTTTCACTTTTCAATTGAATGACAAATTAAAAGCAATTCTTATCACATACCTAACTGAATTTCAAGGCACAAATATGACTTTGCTCAATGGGTACATTTGCAGCAAGTTTTGTTCTTTCACCTGTTGAATATGTTTGTTGTTTCTTAATGGTCTTGTCCAACAATTTTGGACCTTGAGCTGCTGTTAAAATCTCAAAAAATTCCAACCCACTTGTAAATTCATTTCAGTGTTTCACACTTCTCCAGACATTTCTCAATGAAGTCAGGCAACTCACTCCTTAGGTTAAATAATTATTTTGCTTCATTACCTTGCTGTACTTTCAGGTCCTACAGGGCCTGAAAAGCTCCTGTTTAAATCAAAAGCAGACTTCTTACTGAGTTTTTTAAAGTCAAGACTGGACTGGTGAGTCATTAAAAGGCAGTGAAGAAAGATATTAAAAAGCCGGATCTGAAAAGAACAATTAGTTCTTTGCTGTTCCATAGCATTCTACAGTCTAAAAGATATTAGACTCCTACAGGAAGCATCTACACAGCAAATAACTTAGCTCCCTGATTTTCTCCCAAGTCCTGATTCCCTGATTGTCCAAAGTGCACATATGATGGTTTTCTCTCAAGTTCTCTTTCCAAAGTTATCTATTAGTACCACTCACATTAAAATCTGAATGTGCTCCTAGGCATACCTTTGATCCACTCAGTGTACCCTTTAAACACTGTGGATAAGACCACACCAGGTCTAGCTGCTTCTCTCTTATGCCATCTTCTAAATAGCCTCAACAAGCCTTGAAACTTTTTTCACCCTAATGCACTGGCAAGGGCATATAACGCATGCCTTCGGCAGCTGGCCATAAGAACACTATTCTGCTGAGCTGTGAAAGAATCTGAAAATTATTTCGGATGCTTTGAACTGAAAGATATCTACAATAATAATTAAATATGTATTTGATAACCACATGGGACGCAGAGGATACTTGCACATATGCTGTACAATGTGAACACAGATTGGTAATACTTCCTCTACCCCATTCTCATCAGGTTCACTCACTTATATAGCCAGTTGTGGTCAAACCTACGTCTTACTTCCCTGAAGGCCAGCATAACCGTTCAGCTATCAGCTGCCCTATGCTTATGAGAAAGCAGAACGAGGCAATTGCTGAAGCTATGTCAATATGTAGAAATACTCTCAAGCTCTACAAGGCCATAAAACAAAGAAAAGGCCTGACTTTCTAGGCTAGCGGTCATGACAATCACCTGAAAAGGACGAAACTTTTATTCTGATCAGTGTTCCAAGGACTAGAAACAATATCATTTACTCCATCTGTACATACATGTCTCAAACATGTTTTATCACACATATTAGTCAGAAGAACATTTAGTGTGTTGCATCCAAGACAGCTAGGCATTTTTCTTAAAAGCCATTTATAGTATTGTTTCCCCAGAATTACTGTGAGCATCAAATGCATATAGAGAAAACTAATCAGCAACTGATATCATTACAAGACTATCATTACTACAGGTGGAGTCTTTGAGACATGGCAAAAGAAAAAAAAATAAAAACAGTGGCATTTGATAAATGCCTTTTGAGGATGTAAGTGATGGAACTTAGGAATTTTTTGCTCCAGTTACATCAAACTTGGACTATCAACCCTCCTCCCACTTCTGCGAGACCATGAAAATTTCACGAAATTCAAGTGAACTGCAGAGCCCTACAAACAGGAAAGCAGTCTCAGACATCACATTCATAAAATTTCTTCTGTAAATGAGCTAAAATGTTATTGTAAGGTTTGAGCACTTCTCCCTGCAGGAGAGGTGCTGTGGCCATGGCTCTGTGTTACAAAAGCAAGGGATACAAGCCTCACTTAGGATGAGGCAAAGAAGGAATCAACCATGAAAATAACTTACTTCTTTTTCCAGAGTCTTATTATAGAAAAGAAGTGATATTCTTTGAATGTCTTCAGATTTAAGCCACTGCCTAGAAGAGAAAAGGAACATTATAACTGACATAAGAATAGAGTAGTCCTGTCTTTTTATATTACTGAAATGTAGTAAAATAAGAAAATCCCTTTGAAGAAAGCAAGTTCTTGTGTATTGCAGTGTATATGGTGAATTGCACTGACAGTAAAAGTGGAAACTACAAATCCTCTCTCCCTTTTGACTTCTATTGCTAACGTACACATGAAACAAAAGCTCAGATGAACCATTTTTTCTGTGGATCATTCCTAAGGACAATCAAGGGAGAGATTTATATGATGTAATTCTGACACTGATATTCCACTCATGTCCAAAATACTGTAGTATATCCAGTGCATAGAAGAGAACCTGAGATAAAAGCAGTCCTTCACAAGGTACCTTTAAGAAGTGCATTGTTACAATATGCAAGAGTGGCAGGTAAATTACACTTTACAAACTCCTATTCCGAACAAAAATGTAAAAAACATTATTAAAAGAGGTTCAGTGATTTTGTCTTTGAGCTCTATTAGTATCTTGACCACGACCCTGTACTCTAGAGGTAGATTTTGAACTTTTTACTGATTACAAAAACTTCTTCCCTGCTTAAAGATGAGAAATACAAAATAGAATAAGTACTTGCATTGAAATGACAAATCTATTTTAAAAGAAGTGAATCTTGACAAAAGCTTGATATAAATTTTACAAAATGAAACGTTCTAATGTATCAGAAATAGTGTGGCCAGCAGGAGTAAGGAGGTGATTGTGCCCCTGTACTCGGCCCTGGTGAGGCCGCACCTTGAATCCTGTGTTCAGTTTTGGGCCCCTCACTACAAGAAGGACATTGAGGTGCTGGAGGGTGTCCAGAGAAGGGCAACGAAGCTGGTGGAGGGCCTGGAGAACAAGTCTTACGAGGAGCAGCTGAGGGAACTGGGGTTGTTTAGCCTGGAGAAGAGAAGGCTGAGGGGAGACCTCATTGCGCTCTACAACTACCTGAAAGGAGGTTGTAGCGAGGCGGGGGTTGGTCTCTTCTCCCAAGTAACTAGCGATAGGACGAGAGGAAATGGTTGCACCAGGGGAGGTTTAGATTGGATATTAGGAAAAATTTCTTCACCAAAATGGTTGTCAAGCACTGGAGCAGGCTGCCCAGGGAAGTGGTGGGTACCATCCCTGGAGGTATTTAAAAGACGTGTAGATGTGGCGCTTAGGGACATGGTTTAGTGGTAGACTTGGCAGTGCTAGGTTAACGGTTGGACTTGATGATCTTAAAGGTCTTTTCCAACTTAAATGATTCTATGATTCTATGATTCTAATATGAAAGTCTACATTTATTTTAATGGACACTTGAAAAGAAACAGAATATTTGAATTTCAAGAGGGTTAGGTTCCTTGCATCTCAAGGGGACTGAACAAATTTGAAAAAAATATTTAAGCAGACTACTTCTGTGAACATAAAATATTTGCACTTGAACAATAATAGCAGGGCTTGAGATTTTTTTGCAACCTTTTCAGCAATAACTTTCAATTAGGCTCTGAGCTAGTAGTGTAGCTAATGACTTCTAAATAAAAGGGAATGTCTCAACTGACAGACTGCAATGCAAGTAAGTAGCAGCAGTGAACCACAGTGGAATATATCCTAAATTAAGGTCCTGGGAGAACAGGAGTGGACAGAGTGGAGTGTAAGCTATTAGCTTTCATTTGTGAAATCTAAAATATTTGTTTTCTTGCCTGGGAGACTGTCCCTGTTCCTGTGCAATCAGTTTAATTATAAACTGAAAACATACTCAGTTCTAGGTATGCTTAATTCAAAAATATATTTCCCAGTTTGTTGTGCAATGTCTCACACCTACATCTGATCACAGTTAGGATTCTGAGAAGAAACAGATATGATAGGCTTTTGTACATATAGCATGATTTTGTTTGGGTCCAGCTGTAATCTACTGGAGAAAACACTCAATTTGTGGAACATTTTTGGTGAACTGTGGAAACTGTGCAAGTTTTTTTCCATTTAGTTATAAAAATTGAAAAAAAAAGTAACCCTCTCTTCCAAATTTTTAACTAATTTCCCTTTTTTTCTTATGGTATATGACAGGCAGATTGATTTAATTACCATTACCACATTGCTAAAAAGTTCTGTCTGCAGATCTACTCCCAAAGGCCTAATTTGGTCTGTACACGCTTGATTGCATGTGAAGCCAGTAGTGCCATTTAGAGCAAATGCTGCCTCATACTCCACATTACAAGCTCACGTTCTACTTTAAAGCTCATAAAAAACTATACTGGTTTTAAGTAGCAGGTGCCAAGAGGTCTGAGATGAGGGAAACAGTGTCACACAGGCAAATGGAAGTGGAGAGTAAGTACAGAAGAGGGAGCACAAAGTCACATACCCTTAGCACAGAGATAAATGCTGAAAAATTCTGCCTACAGCCTGATGACTCCCTGATGAGCCTAAAAGTTACCAAAGTATCTGCAAGTATGTGGGGATATGCTTTCTGGGAAGCTAGGTACCAAATTTCTGGTTCAATTCTTTTGCAGTTCAAGGAACAACACAGACAGACAGCTGAATTCTGCCTGTATCCACAGAGGTGTGTGGTTTGATAGGGCTTGTACTGATTCACAACGTACAGCAAGGAGTTATGCACAGAACGTAGCAGCCACCATGACTTAAAGAAAAAAGAGAGGAAAGAGAGTGTGTCTCTAACATAGTAACCTACTCATCAAAGAGCAAATAACTTTAGTTTAGCTCGCCCTGTAGGTATATATTTAGCTAGCAGATCGCTATCCATCCGTCACATATCCTACAGAAGTCCCGTAGCCACCACGGTTCAGGGTGGCATAGCTAGGGCTACTCATCCCCTTCCTGTGCAGGATGGGCACTTTGCAGCGAGGAATACTTTGTTCAAGGTACAGGGAAAAGAAACATGTGGAGAAAGTATGATGTTACACCCTAATGGCTAAGGCACTCAGTTGAGAGACAGAAGCTCTTTGTTCCTCACTCGCTCTTTTAAATCTGTATTTACGTATCTTTTAATGTAGTGCTCTAACAGAATAATAATGAATAAACAGGTCATAACTTTCTTCATGCAACTTTGCAAGGAGCATTGCCAGCTAAATCTACTACTCTGAATTACTGCTTTTTGATGCCGCAGTTTCATTTGCATTCCAGAAGAAGGAATTGAACCCAGACGCCCCGAGTTACTGACAGCGTGTGCATGTGGTGCTTGGCAGTTTTGTGGAAAGAAAACTAAGCTAGCTTGCGAACTGGCAGGAGAGCAGTGAGTGAGGGAGCCCAGAGAAAACGCTACACTGCTTTAAAAACCTGAGGTACCATTTCAATATGTACTGCACTATTTTACACTGTATAAAAACAGTGATTCATTTGGACTACAGCTTTGTCTTGGACTAAGAAGATCCAGACTCTACATTCCCTTATCTTCCAGTTACTGGCTATTAAACACCTGGGCATGTAATGTCCAAAGACCCACATATTATGACTGTTTGCTTGCAACCAATTACTTTTTTTGTAGAATGACATATGGCAAAGAACCATGATGTGGATGAAAAAATCAGACCGTGCAGACAGCTCAGGGTGGAAGAAACAATGGCTCTGTACAATAAATGTTTGCTTTTGAATTATTTTCATGCAATTTTCTAATTAAAAAGGTTAAAAGAATGGTAATTTTAATACTATATTTTATGTGCAATAATGTTTTTCTAATTTTCTTCATTCAGTCATAGACTTATTTGCTATACAATTCAATCTTTGCACTTAAAAACATTTAGAAATACCGGTTTTCTCATAGATTTTCTTAAAAGTTTTCTTTTGATTCACAAAAGCAAAAGGTTTAGCTTCACAACCACTCAATTAGATTAGTTGATAGTGTTATTTTCATTTTATAGCTGAAAAACTGAGGCACAAAAAAACCCACGCAATTATAAAGAAAACAAAAACGTGGTTAGTTTTGTGTCCTAAATGTAGGGAATCTTTTATCTAATTTTTCCAAGTGCTTAGCATTCACATGGTTAAAATATTATTGAATTGACTTGCCATTTGGGGAATCAGCACTTTTGACAACTTATTCTCAGGTACCCAATTGAATAATATCGTTTAAGTGATTCATTCAGCAAATCAATGCAGGGATAGGTAGACAATCTAGTTTTGGAAGGTGGCATTCAGCCTCTCTGATATGTAAGATCATTCCTTATCTTTCTGCAATTCCCCATGTAATTCACAACATGCACTGAAACTTTTTCAGAAACCTTTTTTATCACACAAATGTCTTTTATCCCCACGTTTCTCTGAATTTTATGCACTAATTAGATAAGACAGGGATTCTCTGAGATAAAACAACATACAATCTGATCACACCAATCCTTTATTTTAATGCATTTATACAGATGCTTTACTTTTGACATCAAACCATCATTTTTACAATCCACTTATCACAGCAAGTGTACCTGAAGACACATAAAAACTGCCAAAATTTATATAGCTGTTTTAGGCAAGTTTAGTATAATCAAAAGGCTTTGCCTATCACATGACCTACCCTCTTCCACTGTATTCTTTGTACGAGCTATAACTATCAACACTCTTTTCTATAAATAATAACTGAAAAATATTTTCCTAAAGCCAAGTACCTTTTAATAGGACTATCAGATGCAAAAAACCAAATGTGACATATGAGCATTTAATAATCCCCTGATTAAGATTCTGAGTTACAGAAGTAGGGGGGGAAACATGTAATTCATCACAACTATTGTCCACATTTTTGAAGGGCAACTGCCTTATTTCATCAGATAAATATAGTAAACCTGAACACTTATTTTGGACAGGTATTGATTTTTCTCTCAGTCTTATCTATTCACCAGCAAGCGGAGAACATCAATACCACCTCCAGCTCTTCCTGGGACACAGGAAAAATACATGCCATGTTCCCTCCCCCAACAATTTCAATATGCCATCAAGCTTAGCCTTCTCTAAGAAATCAACCAACCAGTTGAAACAAAGAGATTTTAAAATATGATTTTAGGGAAAGTTTCTAATTCTGAGGAGATGTTTCTGTGACAATTGTGAAGCATCAATTTTCACATCATTCTGATTCCCAAGCCAGCTATTTCTTGTGTCTTACTTTTCTGCTCTCAGGTGAGATAATTCTGTAGAGTTATGGCTATGAGTGTACAGATATGAACAGTTACAGAGCAAAAATCCCTTTGCCATGAAGATGAAGACAAGCCAAAACCTCTGTCACACCATGATTCACAGGCACTGTCTTATCCCATAGAGTAGAAAATGTTACTGTACAGCCTATCTTCACAACGTGCAGAGCTTTCTATGCCAGTATTAGTCACAGCTTTACTGTTTTCAGACTTCTGTGTGCACGTGGGAGCGAGAAATAGTAAACACAACCCTCTGTTGCAGATTTATGTCAAAGTTGAAGGAAGGAGACAACAGAGGATAAAAACATACTTTTGAGCATTGATTCCATCAATGGCCTGAATCATCCTCTCATTCAGTTCTTCCTCAAACCTTCTTTTCTGTGATTTTGTTCTGAAATGAAAAATGTGGGAAGTTACTTTGGAAAATCATTACATTCTTAATAAACATTAACTTTAAACAATGGGGTGATAGCTGGAATAAACTTGTGAGGATAATAATAATTTTTTAACATTTATGCTGCAATAGCAGCTGTAGGCTTCAGGCACACTGAGCCTCATAATAAGCTCTTAACAAAAACATCATAAGGTACAGAGTCTGACACACACACACACAAAATCTAGAGTTTATATACTAGGGAGCCTTAAAAAACAAACATAAGAAAACATTTCATAAAAAAAACCAAGCCAAGAGAGTTCAAGAAATTCTGGTTGAAGGAAAGTCTTCCACACTGTTATGAATTCATGAGAAAGAATGGGAATATGCTCAAATTCATAAAATATTGTTGTTTCTTGTAGTTATTTTTAAAAATATTTGTCAGAATTGTATGATAAGCAATAATGTGCTTGTGCACTGAGGCATAATAAGTATTGTCTACCAAAAGCCTTCTAACTCTTCTTTTCTTGGAAATATTTTATTATTTTTAATAAGAAAACTGAGCACCAAGTCTGAAATTAGTTTCAAACATATGTCATGTTTATCTATTTATAACTTATAACACAATTGCAATGAAGAAAAGGATCTTTTCTTTTCACTGGACTCAGCATGAACCCAACAGAGGATCATCAGAATGGGTTTGTCTCTGCTAACAAAGTTACTGCAAACGTCATCATTCCTTTCAGCAGTTGTGCTCTCCTCAAAAATGGAATATTTCAAATATTGCCAGATTATGTCTCTGCCTCTTGAAAACTTAAATCTAACTTAATAACAGTGTTGTGTAAGAAGTCAACAGTCAGATCTGAAATTTGACGCTTTGCTTACCAAAATCTTCTTAACCTACAAATTGAACCCTGTCAAAGGTAACACGGATTTTCTTCAGCATCAGGTTTTTGGGTTATTTCCCCAAAACTGATAACCTGTTGCACGATTCAAATTCATACAGAAATTATATTCCTGTACTTACAATAACTTTAAACAACCCAACTGATTTCATGCCTATTCAATGCTATAGAATTTAGGTAAGGAAGTGTTTACAACTTATTTTTCACATATGAAACAATCTGCCTAGGAGAAATAAGTAGACAGGTGAGGAGACATTATCTAATCACACTTAATCCTCTTGGCAGATCCCTAACAACATAAGACTATCATGTAACTAGATAAGAGCTAAGACTGCCAAAACCAGAAGCCTACGGTCAGGCTTCAAACCCCACATTTTCATATTCTAATAAAATACTGATTTTCAAAGTGCTTATTATCATTTCAGCTGAATGACTACCTAGCTTTTTGAGAATCCTAGTTATATGCCTCACTATGGACATTAGACTCCAGCAATGGTTTCTAGAAATTCCTTCCATAATATGGTATCAAGACACCGAAGCGGTAACATTTGTACCTTTGGGATCTACTTTGGACTGAAATTTAGAAACACAAAAGCAAGAACATCTCAGAAACTTAAAGAATTGCACTATCTGCAAATACCACAGTCCAATGATCTTTCTTTTTACCATAGAAGTCCTTTTGCCATACTGTCCAAATGTAAATGCTCAGTTTTAAAATTAGAGACTGTTTTTATTAATATCGTGCATATTCACTCAAAACTTGTTCATGTCCTGGAACTTAGCAGTATTTTAGGTAATTGCATAGCTCTCCAGTAACATGTGATTTGTTGAGGAGACATTTACCAAGCAGAGAGATGAGGAAGGAACAGACAGAATGACTTGTTTGCATAACCAAAGACAATAAAAATACAAATTTTTAAAGGGTTCTTCAAATGATTTTATGGTATTTGTAATGTTACTTCTAATTTTGCAAGAAAGATATTACCTGAAGTGTTATCAGGTCATTAAAATAAAAATCAACCATTCCAGGTTTCTGGTAGTGCTAAGCTTGTTTTTTAAACAGATGTCATTCTTTTCTTGATTTAGAAATTCTTGGTGTTTTTAAAGAAGTGTTAAAGAACTTTTAAACAGTTCAATGCTGTTTCCATTTCTCACCATCTTGCCCTAGTCATTGAAGTACCAAGCAGGAGAATGAAAATTTAAAGCTATTGTGATTTTGCAAACAATTTGTGTAGCAGGAGGACTACAGGAAGACCACAAAATACCTTTTGAATGTTTGCTACTGCAAACATACTACAGACTTTGAAATAATAAAACACAATGCAAATACAAAGCAATTAACAAAACATAAAATGTCTCTTTTAGCACATATTATTACCTGTTGTAACACAAATTATTAAAAGCCCTTTCCATCTAACCTTTTCTTACCCCTCTGTGCGTCCTCTCCATTTTCCTGCATATAATTTTCTCCCCACTGATAGAGTAATTGGGTTGTTAGGAGAAACAGAGAGTAGCCCATTAACATACTTACACTAACTCAGAATAATGCTATTTGTAAGCAGGAAGTGTATTTGCAATTCATAAGTAACATGTCTACCAAATCTGTTTCCATAGCCATTCTCTATGTAAGAGGTATCAGCTGAAAAAATAGTTTATGTGAGGAATGGCCCTCAATATTTGAAAGCATGCCTTATATACATATGAATGCATATGAATGTATATGTATTTATATGGACTTTACATGAATAAGTGATTTTTTAAAATTAATTTACCTCTCTCTGCAACGCTGAAAATGATATTGCCCCATGGGAACATCCTGAAAAACAAAAGAAAATACCTATGAACTATAATAGACTTTGACAACATTAAGTTGCTTTAAAAATAGTGTTGAAAATAGGCTCAAGTAAGGAGAAAAATTTCCAATACAGATACTTTTAGCATTAGATTAAAACTGTCTAAGAGAAAAATCCAGCCAAGAGTGAAGATGGAGTGACCTGGAGACAAACTGATCTATCATTATAAATACTAAGTGACTAATACAACAGTCCCAATCCAAGAATGTTTTGCTTTACTAGAAAGTCACTGCTTCAGAATCACCACTGTTTTAATGTAGCCCAAACTCCTGCCAGCTTCAGCAAAACCCAGCGTTAAGTGTCTTTGAAAAAAACAGACCTGAGTGGCCAAATACAGGCAATTGTCATTATTTTTTATTGATAAGCAACAGCAGCCATCACAGCCACATTTATTTTGTGATTAATAGCGATGGCTGGGTACTTTCACAATCCACATTCTGATGCACTGTATTTATTGAACAAGATGGGTTAAGTGGCTCAATCCTATGTTCTCATATGTAACAGGAACAAAACTGAATGCCAATGTCAAAAACTATTAGAATTTACCTTTATGTTTGCACTTTTTAGAAGGTGCAATGTAATGTACAAGCTGTGGACTGACAGCATCTTACTCACAGCAGTAAAATAGTGTTAGCAAAATTAAAAAGAAATCTTTTCTGTTAGTGTAAGAGATGTAACATTGCACTAAAGCACTGTGAAACTCAGGCCATCAGCCATGGCTGATGAGTGGTTAGTGCACCTTCAAAAGGTAGATGTTACAGTGAGTATGGATTTGGTTCCCAGAGAACTCTTCTAATAAAGTCCACTCCAGGTACCACAGGGATATTCTAACTTCACAGCTTTTGCTCCACGTTTGGCAATATTCCAAATAGAGGATGTGGCTAAGTAGCCACAGTAAATCTCAGTAAATCTCCATATCAAAAGTGTTCCTTCCCAAAAGTGTTGCACTCTGGCTTTCTGTTCAAAATGTCTTTCCACAAGGTGATCAGCAGCCACTCTGCATGCTGTGACTGGGGCTCAAGCTCAGAGGGTCAAATTGTGTATTTTAGTAAGTACGTTGGACTCCTTATAATTCAGAGATGCACTTATAGCAAGACATGGCTCCTTAGAGTCTAATCCAAAGCTCACATGCCAGTGGAAAAGCTCCCAGCAACTTCACTGGGTTTATGCCCTGTACAAACGTGTGTATCTTCTTCTATCAGAAATAACCAGGTATTTATTTAGCAGTGAGCACCTTTTTCCTTTCAAGTATTGCTAAATTGTATGAAATGACATAAGTAGGCCCCTACTGTTGTGCTAATCTTGCCGTTTTCAGTGGTCATGCTGTCCCTGTGGTGCAAGTGTGCAAATGGCTTGGCTGCTCCCCAAGATTCCAGGTACCGGGTCATGCGGACAGAAGCTCTCATTTTGGCTCCATCAAGAGTATGTCGAGGTCTAATGTGGTGCTGAGGGCTTCGCTTCTCTCCCTGGTTGACAGAGAATAAAAGGTGATATCAGCCTTGGTGTTCATTACCTTTTGAAGTAGTAATGCATCATCTGGTACCACATATCTGCATGCTTAGGAACTTAAAGATGGAGAGATGCTAAGAACCTGCAATTCTTAACGATATTGCTGGGAAATATCAGAGACATATTTCTGAAGAGCGGGAAGGATTTGCAATGCAAACATTATGTATTTGCAAGCATCAGTAATAGCTCTGACCAATATCTTATGGTAGTGAATTATTCAATAAAGAGATCAGTGATCCTGCTCAAAAATAACTATGACTGGCCACAAAATAAAAGTACTACTAACCTTAGGATTGATTACAAAGTAAGTCTTAACATTATGCTCTTTCAGATATGGGTCCCTCACATCTCCATCCCCATCTTCCACTTTGTAAGCTCCATTCAGATGTGCCAAGGTGACTGAGGTGATGTGAACACGGCTGAAATTATATTTTAAAAGAATGACAGAATCACAAATACCAATCAAAAGCATAATTTGAACCTGATCAACCTTTTTTCTAGCTTTTGGATATATTTTTTATACGTGACTCACTTCATTTACAGTCCCTCTAATCTCATTTTTAGAAGTTGTAATGGGCATAAATCTAAAGGTTTCCATCCACAAAAAAATACTCTTTAAATCACAGGAAATACTGAGTGCCTGTTTTGTTTTTTTTTTTTTAAAGGCAGCACTAAGAATTAGTCCAGGCTTCTCCATGAAGGCTGATGGCTGAAGACATGGTACCTATGCATTTCTCCATGGTACAAAAATCCATGTGTCTAAAGGTTAACAGAGAAGCCTCTTACCCTGGGACTCCTCCAGCTTCCATGTGATTTGCCAGAGTAACATCGTGTGACCACACATCGTACTGCCACTTCTGTAGCCCAATAACGCCGCAAAGCACATTCCCAGAGTGCACACCTACGCGCATATTAATATCAACTCCAGTTGCGTCTCTCACTTTCCTGTAGTTGAGAAGAAAATCTGTGTTAATATACATAATAGGGCCTTTGTTTTCTTTTAATTTACCAGTCAAATTAGCAGTAACAATGGTGATAACATTTATTTCTTTTCAGCATTGCCTCCATTCTTTTTATGCTAGGATTATTTTTTTATATCACCTTTATTATTATCTGTATTTGCAACTATTTGCAGTAAATATTAATTCTGAAGTCCGTGTCTGAAGTCCCTTCTTTTATACTCATTTGAAATTATTTGGGAGGGCTGAACTAAGTAGTGGACATGTTCGGCCTCATGGTAGAACCTAGAAACTTTTTTTGTTGTACAGGCAGTCTTTGGTATGGCTTTTAATGCAGCGACAGTCCAACAAACATATTTTGGAGATCTGGAACTACTGTTATGCGCCCTTCTATCCGAAGACCCTAATATCTACGTTGGAGACCTTCTCATATCTGGCTTATGTCAGGTCCCATCACTCTTGCATGCCTGCTTGCAAATGGTTCTGCTCTGAGAGGAAGGATGAAGAACGCAGCACCTCAATATAATCTACGGGCTGGTGGCGCATACACTTTTGGGGGATATGGGGTCAGTGCCATTCAGCCTGTGGAGAACATAGCCTCTACAGCCTTCCAAATGGTTAGTGAACGCTGTACCCAGCGTTATACAAAGAATGAAAAGCCACTCTCACTGTCCAGACCACATCTAAGCCTTTGACCTTTGACCTTTCCAGTGACTTTAGACAGAGTTGAAGTATTTGTTCACCCCAACCCAAATCTCAGAAGAGCTCTACACATAAGATAGCCATTAATCTTCCCAGAAGAGGCTCTTCTGAATCACAGATGGGTGACTAAAGTCAAACAACCAGAATATTTTCAGACATATGTCATATGGGTACCTAACGATGTGTGTAAAGAGTTACAAAATTAATTCAGATGTCTCCAGGCTTATACAGTTCTAAGAAATGGGAAGACCGTAACTTAACTGGATTTATGTAATTAAGCCCCAACTCATGTGGACCAAAACCTAACCAGTAATAAAGAACATGGACATACATTTATCTTGGGGAAATTCAGGGTGTTAATGGAAGGAACAACTATAGAATAAGAAACCCAAATGGCTCCCGTATATGAGTCAGGTTCATAGTTCTAGCAACATCTTCAGTCTCAATGATGAGAATCATCAGCTCTGTACCTTCTGAATTACAGAATTAAACTGGCCTATTTCTCTTCTTTTTTTGAAAGGGAACATAGAATTTAACAGGCTTAATTTGGTATAGTAAATCCTATGTGTAAGCAGTAGTTCTCAAGTGCTCTTTTTCTGGGAAATGAAAATAACAGGAGCATGACTGAAAGTATTTTGTTAAACTGTGTTTTGAAGTTATTAAAAAGAAGAGAGGAGAAGTTTTTTAATTCCTTCAGTCTCTATGAAGTGTTTATTGATATATCCTTTCACTTTGCCATTTTACACTGCTCTCCTGTAGCTGACACACTTGAAAATGAACTGCTTGTAAAGGATCTTTGTAAGCAGTCGGCAAATGACAAACACCACTTTGCTCTGCACAAGGAATATGACACAAGCTTAACACTTTGAAAACAAAAAAGTGTTTTACAAAACTGGGCAAAGTGGAAGAGGAACATTTATCCTCTAGGAGGGCTTGTTGAAAGGCTGCCCTGCCATATTCTGGAGAGCAAGCCATAAAGTCTGCTTTATAATAAGCTCTCAGGAGTTAAGGAGGGGAGCAAGCAGAATATGTTCCAGAACTGAATCTTCTGTCTCACAAAATAAAGAAACCTCAGAAGGTTTTAAATTAGAAGCGTTACTCTGGACCAAATTAGGGTTTACTACTTCTTCTCTCCTGTGCTCCCTGAACAACTGCTATGACGACGCAGGCACTGAATGCATCTAAGAATGTAGCCTATCCCATCCCCATAGGACACCTTCCTTACCTACACAATTATATCTGAAACTTCCCACTATTATTTCATTTCCTGTTCCCACGGTCTCTCTGGTTTCCCTCAACACACCACAGTCAGTGTGCCCATTCTGGCTGGGCAGTCAAAATACTCATCAAGACTGTATTTTTCCTATTGCAGCCTGAAATTTGAGTTTGTAAGGATTCTATGTTTTTCACAGGCGTGGTTAGCTTGCAGGTAGTTGTAGCAACTTTACTCCACAAGCAAAAGTTCAGGTCGTTGTGCTTGTTCTGTCTTTGAAACAGAAAACAGAACAAGGTATTTGAGAATCCTGATGTGATTGCTTTTGAAATAGCAGTTGTAACTTCAAGTAACTCAAGTAGTAACAGGAGGCTTGATATGATTGTGAAAGAGGAAAAAGAAATACGATTGTATCTGATGGGTTAATGCTTGTAAGGCATCTGAGGATGCCCATTTTTCAGAACATCTACTCTGTTTATCTGAGCTTTATTCATTGGCAATTCTGAACTAATGTATCAAAGACTCACCTAGTCCTGTCTTAAGCACTTTAACACATTCAGTGAGCCTTGAGCACTTAGGTCCCTGCAAATTGCCAGCTTTAAAAGCATAGTTCCTTTTTGGATCAGACCTACAGGAATGAAATCATACCTAAAAAAATTATTTTCTTTTGTATCTAGCTTTCAAATTGGTACAACCATCTCATCCAACAGCTTCTTTCACTCTCCTCTGAAATGGAACTCATTTCACGCTACCAAATCAAAGACAGCCTTTGAGAATCTGTGGCTGAGAAATATGTAAATTAGGAAGTCACCAGACAGACAAGGAGGTGGAGTTTGGGCTGAAGGAAAACAGCACATATATTCATACACAAATATATTTTGCCTTAACAGATAAGCTCTAGCCTTAAAGCACCCAATTAAGGTGGCCAGCTCTCAACATCACAGGTAGCACTGGCATCTATGGCTTGATAAGGTGAGCATACCACTCCTGGGCAAGCAGGCTGCAGACTCTAAGAAACATTGGATTTGTTCCAACATAGAGCAGAGAAGCAAAGCAATAAACCAATGGGACTACTAGCATGTTTAAATGGAAACAATCCATAGCGTAGTGAGGCTGAATTGCTCAAAATGGAATTACACATCATTAGGAAACAAGATTGAATAAGCCTTGTACTACAGATCACCTGGTCATTTGGTAGAATTCCTCCTTTTTGCTTCAAAGAGAACTGGAACTGAAACCATATCCAGGTGGTAAAATCTATATAGAACTATTAATATAAACAGCAAACTGCTTTATTTCAGTAATTTACACACTGAGGGTTCAGTTTGCACCTCAGTGACTGAATATAAGAAAAACTCATATCTGACAAAAAAGATATTTTAGACCGAGTGAGTCAAACGTATTGAGTGACACACTTCCAACAGCAAGAGTATTACTACTTCTAGTTTTACAGGCCACAGAAATATTTCAGGACACGCTTCCACACAAAGACGCAGCAATCACACAACAAAATATGGAGATGATTAATAATCGGTAATTTCTATTCACCTGCAGGCTGCAACACTTGACATAATACTTTGAAAGCATTTCAAAACATGGGGTACAGATCCCTCACTTCTTACAGAGATGTAAACAGGCTGTGATAATCAGGCATCTGTCTACAGGAGCATTGTGAATTCTGACTACAGTAATAAAGTCAGATCAGAATGTGCTATAGAACTAAAAGATAATTTTCTACTCTATAAGGCAGCTCTTACCAAGGAGGACCTTATCATCCAGCATTAACAATGAACATACTTGATAGCAGCTTGAGCAGAAAGTTATTTCAAAGAAAATCGGGAAGTTCTGAAGTGTGAGGAACTGACAGATTGCTCTCTGAGCTCAAGTAAAACATTGCATTCTGATGTGTAAAATTATACTTTCAGTTCTTCGTGAAGGGCAATTTATGGATTGAACTTAGCATTGTTTTTCCATCAGCCTGATTTTTAAGCCAACCCCCAAAGCAGGGGGGGAGTCAGAACTTAGGGACAGAAACTCTTTTACCTACTGCTCTACTGAAGGGATGTCAGCTTTAGTTCCTAATATGCTAGGGAAGCAATTGGTTTAATTATAATAATGTTCTAGTATATCTAAATGAAAAAAAGAAAGCATCCAGTGAAAGCAACTGAGGAAACAACCAAATCTGTAGATTTTAATGCTTGGCAAGGAGAAGTACTCCAAGTACCATTTAAAAAAATAGATTTCTTTGGACACAATGTAAGGTACAACCACATCTGGATGAAGAAAAAATCATTTTAGAAAACGCAGCAATCTGATTCCTGTACTGAGGTTAGTTTTACAAAAGATCCCTAAAGCAAGGATATAAAAATCACAGTTTCCACAAATACTACACCTTTGCTGTGAATACCTTAAACAGAAAAGAACAAAGTTTGCATTAATCAACCTACCCATACAGTAACTACCCTGGATCGAATCACAAGACCAGGCAACTGAAAGCCAAAACCCTCTTGTGACTAAAATTACACACATATGAGGGTAGTATTTAAGGATTAGAGGATTCACTTTTGTATGCCTGTTTAGTTAATCACTGAGACAACACTGTTCAACATAACTTCCATTTTGTGATGAGGTGCACACCACACATAGACCTCACAAGGATGAGGTAATTGCTTACTTTGCTACCTGGACAGTGGTAAATTGGTTTGGGCAAAAACATCAAAATTGGAACCCAAACTTACAGAAGAGCATACCAAGTTTTAAAACCAAAATCCAGTTGTTTAAAAAAACAAATCACACAGGTGTCTACCAAATATCCAGACCTCCACGTGATATATATTTTTGCGAAGTGTAGCTCACGTAGATATACTGTAATTTTAGTCAAAGGAAACTTAGCTTTCCTACAGAAAATATATTTGTGCCATTAATGATAACTGCTATGAGTAACCATTTACAGTATTTTAACTCCTAAAAGCTAGAAAGAACTTCAGGTATGAATTACAGACAATGAATTATTTGAATTTGGTTAAAAAAAAGAAGTGGAAGGTTTTTGAATTGTCCTTTCCTCACAAAATGTTTTCTAAATAAGCTAACAGAATCAGACACTTGCTTAACAAATAAACTACAATACTGAGCTGAAGTTGCTGGATAGGCAGGTTTAAGACCCTTCAGCATGATGTGCAGACATCTAAATTAGGTTTAAGTACCCTCATACTGAAATGTGTCCAGCTTTGGTGGCAAAACTCATCCAGAGCAGGAAGCTTGCAAAAGAGTTATTCTACTCTGCACTGAGAGTTCGGATAGCAGTCAGGTGAAGAGATGAGGGGGAGTAAAGCTGCCCTTTCGCAAGACTTCTTTGAAGTCCCATCGTCTTCAGAACTGCTACAGTTGCCTATAATCCACTCCCAATCTACTCTTCAGTAATAAGCTAGAGGATTTCTCAAGTATGCCTTTAGTTGTATCCTCAGATGCCTTACAAGCGTTAACCAATCAGAAACAACCATATTTCTTTTTCCTCTTTCACAATCATATCAAGCCTCCTGTTATTACTTGAGTTACTTGAACTAAGTTACAACTGCTATTTCAAAACAATCACATTAGGATTCTCAAATACCTTGTTCTGTTTTCTGTTTCAAAGACACAACAAGCACAATGATCAAGGAAAGAAGGGACAAATACAGTAACTCACAAATCCAAAATACTGCTGATAAGCACAGAATTCTCAATGGTGTCTTAACGTGTTAACTGACAAAACTTTTTAGAAAGTCCTTATCTAAATAATTAATTATGGAAAAGTTGAAACTAAACCTAAACCTGGGGTCTCGTAAGACAGGCACATTCTATTGCTTATTTAACAACATGGGAAGTAGGCCTCTCAGCCTAAGAATCTGTAAGCCGAAATGTCTTTGGTAGACATGCTCAGTATCACTCCACAGGCTCAGTGCTTGAGGCGTCTTAATTGTGGAAGGGCAACTGCTCCTGACCACCACTGAACTCCAAATTCATTCGGAGCCAGGAGCTCTGGCCTCTCACAGAGCCGTTTGACTAACAGGTGGGTGGCAGCATCATGACTCTGCAAAAAGCAAAGCTTCCCAAGTCCTAAGTGATGTCTGTTGGGATATTTACCATCTCATAATCACAGAATCATGGAATAGTGGAGGTCAGAAGGGACCTCTGGAGATTGTCTAGTCCAACTCCTGCTCAAAACAGGGCCAGCTAGAGCAAGGTTCCTTAGGGCCGTACCAGTTGGGTTTTGAGTATATCCAAGGTTGGAAACTCCACAACCTCCCTGGGCAACCTGTGCCAGTGCTCAGTCACCCTCACAGTGAAAAAAGTCTTTCCTGATGTTCAGGGGGAACATCCTGTGTTTCAGTTTGTGCCCATCATCTCTTGTCCTGTCACGGGGCACCACCAAAAAGAGCCTGGCTCCATCTTCTCTGCACTCTCCATTCAGGAGATTAAATGCATTGATGAGATTTTTCCCCCTCAGCTTTCTCTTCTCCAGGTTGAACAGTCCCAGCTCACTCAGCCTTTCCTCATATGAGCAATATTCCAGGCCCTTAATCATCTTTATAGTGTAGTGATGAGATAGCCTGGGGCAATCCAACATCTTAAAACATTTCTTTGCTGAGGCTGAGATCAAGAAAACCATAATGGACCTTGTAGTGAAACACACCAACTACTGCAGGTCTGAATGTTTCAACCAGCAGCACAGCTACAGATAGAAAAGAGACAGAATTTTTATTGTTGAATATTTAACAAAAAGTTCAGCACTTACTTAATAGCTTCACACATGTCCAGTCCCATTTTCACACAATTCTTGGCATGATTTTGAAGAGATATAGGTAGTCCAGAAACACAGTAATAGCAGTCACCTAGGATTTTAATTCTCATACATTCATTTTCCTGGAGGAAAAAGCAAGGTGAGATGGTCACTTTCAACTTGAATTACATAAATGAAGGGTTACTGTTACAAAGACTGACTTAAATGATATTAGCATAATTGTTCTGCTTAAGCTTGTTTCAGTAGAGAAGGATTTGGCCTGGTAAAAAAGAAGTGCTGTCAGAGAGCTTTGTATGGATGATTCTTCCATCTGTTGTGGTTCTTAATGGGCAAAATCAGGAAGTAAGTTCACTGCAAAACATGTATCTGCAGTGTGGTTCACACCTTTGATTTAAGAACTGAGGCAAAGTATCATGTACTCAATCTAAATAAAGTCTTTTTGATTGAAATATGAAATCAAAAGACCTAGCCTTTCACATTTACATCTTTTAAGATGTACTATGCAATACTTCCTGAAACTAGCAATCATAATCTTATTTCTATTTTTTGTACTCTAAGGCAATACAAAGATTTTTTTTTTTTTACCAATACTAGACAACAGCTTTTGAACTAACAAAAACGACCAAAAATTTTTATCTGTTTTAGTGTTTCTGATTTCACCTTCACACATAGCATGAAGTTTGATGCAATTTTTATAAAAATGGCACCTAAATAAACAGAAGAAAACCTGCTGATTATATTTGAATCTTTTCTTGAGTAATCAACAGGCTTCGCTCAATGTTGTCTCCCTTTGTCCTCCAGTCTCTTAAATGCTTTTCCAGAGATCAGAAAACTGACTGTATCAGTTTTCTGTCTTGAGTTTCCTAATCCTTGTTATTGTAAAAAATCTATTTAAAGAGCTGTTCACCTTCTATTAAGCTTTATAGGGCTCCATAAGCTGTCTCTATTGGTCCTATTAGAGAGAGCTATCTTGGGTTTCACAGATTGTCACACTGGCAGAAACACACCGTTACACTCAGACCAGAGCCAGATTTTTTCATCACATGTTTCAAGTCTAATCTTCCTGCCAAAGCCTCAGAAATGCTGTCTGAAGGTAGAAGAGTCCACAAGAAGAAAAAATATTTTAAAATGACTTACTTATTTAAACTTTACTGTAGCAGCCCGGTAGAAACCCACCTTTGCAATCTGATCAAACTTGCCAAACAGCTCATTTAGCATGTGCACCAATTCCCCTGGCGAGCAGTCACTAGCCAGGCGAGTGAATCCCACGATATCAGCATACAAGATGCTACAACAGAAATGAACAGAAACTTGCTCACAGTTTCCTTCTGCAGAACTCAGATTTATCAATCAACAGCAACACCTGAAAGTAGGCATTCTGGACTTCACAGAGGTATGCCTGTATGCAAACCAGCCACTGCTAAATATAGAGCAGTAAATATAACTATATTTATAGGTAAACCTACATTTATCTTTACAGGCATTACGTTTATATGTAATATATACCTATTTTTACCTTCATAGGTATTACCTTCACAGGTAGTACCTTTACAGGTATACCTATAAGTATTTATAGACATTCTATACCTATATTTGTTACAGTGTATTCAAAAAACAGAAACTTTTTTCCTACTCACAAATTGGCAATATAATAATGGCAATTATTTCAATAAACATGTTTGTTATCAGAAATTGTTTAGTAACTTTTTATCGTTATAGATATTTTCTGTCTAGATTTACCTGTCAATGATAAGCAGCATGGAAGTCTTTGTTCACTTGTTACTCAGACTATTAAATTCAAGCTTGATGATTGCTGAGATATTCAAGCCATACACTATGTTTCTATCCACCAAGAAAACTTGACCAATTCATAGAATCAGGCTAAGGAAAAAATATTTGTGCTGGCAAGTGAAAATGAACTTCCTCAAAAGTCCTGCAATACTTGCTTTAAAAATGTAATTTCTAAGAATGTCATTCAAATTAACTTGTCCAATCAAAAAAACCAGGAAAAGCAACTTGTAAAGGTGAAAGAATATTTGAAATAAATAGTGAATTACTTTTTTAATAGAAATTTATAATTAATAAATAATTATATTTGTCAGCAGAATATTTTATCTCAGGTACTGGTAAAATACATATGTGATACAACTACCTCTATTTACATTACATAAAACCTGAGAGATTGCTCCAGTTAAGAAAATTACAAATTCAGAATAATATAACTGACACGAATTACAATTTTGACTAGTATACATGAAAGCAGGATTTCGTACTTTAACCTAAAAAATTAAGACATTATGAAGAAAGCCTGTTAACATGTGGCTTTTTCTAAACAACCCCTTTGTATTATCACCTTTGTTGCTCTTCTGGAACACAGAATTGTTAGCATTTGATCAAATTAACGGATACTAAACATTAAGTTGTTGAAAAAACATATTAAACCCATTATTTTCTTAATTGGTTTCTTAACACTTTCTTCTCAAAATTTTTCTGAACATTGTTGATACATTTTATTATAGTACAATACCTTACATTGGTGTGCCTTTTGACATACAAATTGTGGAAGTTGTTGGTGTTTTCCAGCTGGCCTGCCTTGGGACCCTGTAACCTCTGAATGATCTCTGCTTTCATTTCCATGGCAATGTGAGCAGGCAGTAAAGAAAGTAGAAGACGCTCCTAAAATTTAAAAGGAAATGTCCACAATTTCTTTAAGGAGAACTAAATTAGCATGGAAGCAATACTGTGCAAGGCATACGCTATTGTCAATACCCTAGAACATTTGGTGAGGCTTGCACTCAGGCATTTGCCTGTTATGGCCTCCAAGATTAATCAGTTCCTTTAACAACTTGACAGAGATATACACACATTTCCAAGTAATATCTAACTTCTTCAAGGTTTTGTGCATATTAAAAAAAGCTTAAGCTAAACTTAATGTCTGAAGAAGTTATGTACAGTAATTTATTCCGTATCTGAGCAGGATGCAGGAAACACGGATTAGCAAATAAAGAAAGAGCTTCAAGGACTTCAGGGAAATGCAGTCCAATTCAGGCAAGAGTAGGCTAAATCATTTTTTTTAATGTATTTTAAATGTTTAGTCATAGTTTTAGCAGTTGTTAGACTGAAAGTGAAAAGATAAAATCAGGACACAGAACATATTGAAAATGTTGGACTTCTGCAGACTATTTTGATACATTCTTTCCCCTTACTTTAGTATGGCATTTGACAAACTAAAGTTTTTTGAAAATATTAACTAAAAGGAAATTGAATATTTTTTAAAAAACCCTACATATTCTTCCTTATCTTTTGTTGGTATTATACTTATGGTCTTCTTGTGAAGCTCTCTTACGTCAGTACATTTTAATTTTGCCCATTTTGCCCATTTTTTTTGCCCATTTGCTTTTCACTGAGTTCCTACTTCTCTGGAAAACTGAATCAACAAAGGAATAGCTAGAACTCTGCAAAAAACCCCTTCCTGTTTTGATCATACTCCACCTCAAAACTGAACAAGAATTTCCCATTTTCTTGTAGGCAGAGGGGAGAGGCTAATTCTGGCTAAGCACAAAAAACAGAACCCTGAACCAGTGAGGAGGGGGAAGGCAGCTGTAAAAGCCCATGACAGAGTCAGAGAGAGAAATAGCTATGCCAGAAAAAATGACGACCTCAAAATGTGCATGGTCTGCAGGTGTTACAGTGATGCATTCCCTTCGGTTCACAACGTGCATTTTTGCAGAGTTTGCAGTTCTATTCACGAAGGTACCAGAAGAAGTGTAACCATTAATCCAATGCTCTGCCTGGGATAATTATTCCTGTTCAGGTCTAATGACCTTGAGTAGACCATGGCAATAACAGGGCTATAGACTCTCTGATATTTGCAGCTACTGCGGCTATCTATCTCTGTAACGTATAATGAAGACTTCCCATTCCCCATAGCATTTGTGTACCTGTAAGCATAGCATTAACTTACATGAGTCCCTACGAAACTGATTCTGCATGCACTTTGTAAAAAAAATCTATTTCAATGAATCAAGACAGAATCTTGCTTTTTTGCTAAGTAATATTGAACTAATAATTTTCTTTTTTTTTTTTTTTTTTCACTTTAGTGAGATCTAAACATAATTTTGATTCATATATGTCTGGACTGCTCTTTATTTTGCATACTAAGGCATATCACATAAACAGTCAGATGAGTTATGAAATAAACGTTCAAGGTAAAGCATATCTGTCTCTAGCCTGATTAAAGAGGGCAAGAATAAAAGAGGTACTGTTTTCCTACTGCTAGGATCTCAGATTTGACACATTGTAACTGAGAAGAATACATGCAATTGACTTTTCAACAAAATGTTAATGTGGCTTTATTTCTTAAATGCAAGATTAATTTAACATGTTTAGGCATTTTAGCAAGTACACATCCAAGAGGCTGATGTATTTTCATTTCTAATGTAGTCCACTGGTCCTTGGTGGAGCTATTTTTCTAACTTACAAAGAATGCCTGAAAAACCAATGGATTTTTTTCCATAATGAAAGCTTACTCTTGCAAGTTGCTCTTTATCTAACAAAAAATTGCTGTTTTGTGATGTACAGGACAGGTCAGCACTTGTTAATAATTATTATTAAATAGTTAACAAAGAGGTGAGTGCTCTTAGCTCCAATTTTACATCACTGTGCTCCTGTTGTACAATGGCTACTAAATGCCAGCTAGCTCACTATCTTCCTATGATTCCATTACGATTCCAGACACGCAGTGAAGCAGACACTCAACGTCCAGGTTACTGCTTATGTCTTTGAAACCCAGAGAGGCTGGCAAAAGGTCAAAGAGAAAAGCAACAAAAGTTTTCAAGAAAGCAATAGAAAAAGTAATAGAAAAATTTTTCGTAGGAAGCAGCGTAAAATCAACTACAAGCTAAAGAATCATAAAAGAAAAGGGAAACCAGAATGCCTTTATTTTGTAGAGAACAGCAGGAGAGACAGGACATTTTCCCTCCTTTTTATCTCCAGGCCAGATCACTATCCCATTCTGCTTAAACGTCCTGATGAAGCTGTCACCACACCAGAACTTCCCTCCAAAGAATGTTTTCCTTCCTCCATTTCCACTGTACAAAAGAGAAGGTTACGACCAGAGGTGGCTTTAGAGAACTGCAACTGGTGAAGCACACTGCAAAATATCTTACCATGCCCAGCTACACCTAAACGCTTCAGCCACCCTCTCCATCATGCAGGTGCTCACATTTCAATCCTGAAGCTACCACTTGTGTGATAATGTACTATCAAGTCACATTTCACGCAGATTGTTAATTTTGGTTTCTTTCACTAAAACACAACTGTGAAAGAAGCTGAATCTCAACTATTTATGGAGACCGTGGCTGGGCCGGTCAGCTAGCCAAATATAAAATGGTTACAAATAGATTGTTCCCTCTCTTTCTGCTAAAAGATCCTAAGAAATGCAAAGCATTTAAGAACACCTCTTCCTTCAAGTTTTGTCATCTCTGGTAGCTAAAAAGAGCATAGTGGAAGGATCAAAACCAATTACTCATCAGATTGTAGTGCCTGATGTTGTGCACTGAAATTTCTGCAGACTGTAACGGTGTGAGGAACAGAGCAAATCAAGACTGCTGCTTATGATGGCTTTTTATTTGATAATACATTCTGTACTTTTGTCTCAAAAAGATAGAAAATCTACACATCAAAACCTACACAAGGCACTGACTTTGAGACAAAATACTTGTCTATTTGTAGTAGACAGAGAAGCCACTCTCAGAGCTACAGTCTGTAAGAAAAAAACCAAAGTAATTCTCAGTGCAGGTCAAGATGCAGAATTTAAAACTCTTCAGGCTAAAAATAACAGTACCCACTTCTGGTGGAAGAGAAGCTGCGGTGCTACGGCAATAATCAAAATCATCTCACAAATGTCTTTCCCAGAAATATTACCAACATGACCTTACAGCCAGTGCATGTGATTCAAGCACACAAGACTAACTGTTTCCTGACTGTTCGTGTTCTCTGGGGCTATGCTTTCCCCTCACACTCAGATCACTTGTAGCTGAGATCTTTAAGTCCTATGGCTAAAAGACAGAGCACACAATCCATACTGAATACAACATTACAATGTACTCCTCTCTTCTCAGAACATGTCCATCTGGATCCCTGAAGATGGCTAGCAAGTAGTCATTCTCCCTGGATTCTCTAACCGAGGATTTTCAGTGGTATGTGTCAAACTGTTTCGTGAGTTCCTGCCCTCTCAAACTCTCACATCCAAGTTGATTTCCTTGTCAGAATTTTCCCTAAATTATACAGATGACTTTAGCAGTCATTGCCAATTACTCATCACTCCCCTAAAGTTTGATAAAGGATGTTTGTTTAGCTAGAGTAAGTTAGCGTATCTCAGTTAAAGATCATTGGACTGCATTGGTTTTTGCAAGATGGCAATTGCATTTGCAGTATCTTGCACAATGGAGGTCATGCTGTTGTTATGTAGTAAGCCTCAAATACTCGTTACAGTACATTTTCTTAAGTGCGTATTTCACAAATCAAACTCTTCTTGGCTGGAGGCGATAATGCTTTATTTATTTGCTCATTCCTGTTTTGTTATGTAAACTACCAATTCTGATTCACTCATTTGTACAAGGTTACGTGACTATCAACTCTTCTCTTTACCGAAGCACAAATAATTCTAAGAATTTATAGATTTAAAGGCCAAATATTCTTCCATCTAGTCTGATCTCTTGAATAATATAGACAACAGAATGTCATCATGGAGAAACAAAGGTATTCTGATAGGGCTCACTACATTAAAATTAGCTTAGTGCCTGACTTTCAATGGAGAGAAACTGTCCTTCGAGGCAATTCACAGAATCTAATACTGCAGGGGGCAAGTCTCTCTCTCTCTCTCTCTCCCCCCGCCCCCCATTGTCTATGGAGGGAACTGCAGGTCCAAATTTTGGTCTTACTGGAAGAATGTCCGTCTTTGTTGTTGAGCTTCTGATGTTGAAGAAGTCTGCAGAAAAACTACATGTATGTAGGTCAATGAAATGATATAGGGATATTTTTGTCCCTATAATCCCATATAGGGATATTTTTGTCCCTTACCATGTCATTTAGGGCACTGAATATTGAATTCCGCTTTTCTGTGGGCTGGGCTTTGTTTTCAGATTCCTGTGGCATATGTCTAATCATCTATTTAGCAAGTTTCACAAACCAGGTCAATGAGTCAGCAGTAAGAGCTCTAGAAGCTATACATGCATCTTCTATACATGCATCCAGCTTCACGACAAAGTTTACAAATAAACATGGATAAAATAAAATTTTCAGCTGCCCTTGAAATGTACCAAGAAATAACCGACAAGAAAGGAATCTTGTGATTCCTGATCATGCAATGATGAATCAGCCATGTGGCTGATAGAGATGGTGATCAACAGGGTACTTGTTTGGCAAATTATGGTACTGTTTACCCAGATCTCATGCACATCCTCTTAAATACACCTACTAGGATAAACAGCTGCAAATTGTTTTTTTCTTAAATCTAACTTGGACTCCTAACTGGGAGGGGAGATGGTTTTTAAAAATTAGGCGCTATTATCCCCTTAAATTTAGCCTATGTTAGTAACCTCCACAAACCTTATTACTTGTACTGAGACCAATAAATTGCATTTTACTCATACACACCAAGAAAGGTATTCAATCTTGATTACAGAGACATCAAGAGATGGAGAATTCATCAACTCCTTAGCTGTTTGTTCTAGTAGTTAATCAACTGAACTGTTAAAAACTGTTAAAAATGTGTTCTGTATTTCTTACTTTGAAGTCTTGGTCCTGTTATATCTTTCTCAGCTCAAGTTCTCTGTAAAGTTAAACACTGATCAGACAACTTAATTTTCTTTTTGATCAGGTAAACAGACTTAGCTCCATAAATCTCCTGCTCCTAAGTATTTTCTACACTCTCTTCTCTAAACCCTCAACAACCTTCAAACATTTTTTGAAAGTTCATTTGACACAAATCCTAACACTGTGCTCCAGTAAACAAAGACATACACACACATACCGTCCTGCCCTATTCCCCTCAATATGTCCATGACTTACACTGCGCAACTTTCTGCTGTAACATCTCAGGAGTTCTGTGCCTGCTATGTCTCCAAAATATTTCAAAGTTGCAGCCTTCCAATTTTCTAGCTATGACGCATAGTCTTTGCTTTTAGAATTATGACTTTCCAGACAGTTATTATAAAGGTGTACCTTGTCTTGATGAATATAGTTTATAAAGTATTCTGTATTACTGTATTTACTATCAGACCAATATTTATATTTGGCCTTTCTTTAAAAATGACTGTCTGTGATTGTCTTCACATATTTCCTAGATCATTAATAAAAAATAAGCATAAAGAATGAGAACTGGTTCTTGCAGAACACAACACACATGTCAATTCATTGAACATCTCCACTGACAATTTCCAGTTACCTCGCTCAAGATCCATTAGACTGTGCCCTTTTGATGGGGAGCAGTGTCAGAACTTTTAATAAGGATCACCAGCACCATTGCATCAAACATCTTACTGAAATCTACTGCTTTTGGAAAGTTACTTAACCCAAACCTGTTCCCCGTTAAAAACTGAAAAACATTTTCATATGACTCGATTTCCTACAAAGTTGTTGAGTACATCACTCTATTTCTTTCCAAATACAAAACCGTCATAGCAGCATCTTTTATTTCATACTGATTGTTTATACTCTTCCTACCTAGTTGGAGCCCCTTCCTTCGTTAGGATGGCTTTTTCCCTGGAATACTTCCAAAATGCTGTCATCGGCCTCGACAAAAACAGGCAAGGATTTTTCCTGACATCTAGAAGTCTCCTACTTATCATAACTTTTGTCATATTGAGCCTTTTTTTTTACACATTTAATTGATGCTTTTGCTTTCACTCGTGGCTAGTACAGGCTTTACACCACAGCTGACATATTTTCTGATGACAGAATTATGAACTTTCGTCTGTTCATTAACAGCCTCTTAAAGGGCTCCCCATTGCTAGCAACATTCATCTATGCTGGGTTGTTTTTTTTTTTTCCCTGTGGAAAACGAGTTTTTTCAAATCCCCCAAGCATAGCACCATAAGACTATCTTCGTGATCCTGTAGGTGACATTTCAAGGCTGGCAATGCCAGGAGCCGATACCAAAACCAGAAAATCAATACACACAAGTAGAATGAGAGCACCATGCTCTCAGTCCTTGCTGCTTCACCAGCCATGGGACATGAACTCCCTCATGAAGATGTTTTGCAGAAGACAAGCTGTAGATGTCCGGGAGCAGCGTGAGGTGGCTGCTCCAGCGAGAAAGGGAGCCCCAAGTGGGGGCTGCCAAGTGAGGCAGGGCCCAGCCCCATGGCCAGGCGAGTGGGGCAAGCCCAGGGTGGCCGCCAAGGGCCCAGGTCACCAGCCCAGCCCATGGTGATGAGACATGTCCATGGGGGAGCCGGGACTGGGCCAGGGTCAGGGTGAGGCCCAGGGAGACCCGGGAAGTCAGTCGCAGGTCAGGGACTGGGGCCGGACCAAGGGGCCTGTGGCCAGGCACAGACGAGGCGGCGGTTTCACAGGACCTGTAGCTGAGGCCAGGCCAAGCGGCAGAGCTGCAGCTGAAAAGCAGCTCCCACCGGAGAGGCCAGACGGGGATCTGCCCCCCACGGTGCTGCCCGGGAGCCTCTGCCCAGGGGAGAGGGGCTGCCCTCCCTACGCTGGCGCTGAGCTCCAGCCAAGCCTCCAGGAGGAGGCAAGGTGTCTTCAAATCATTTTGTAATGGCAAAACATCTGTGGCATGACTTGCTCACTTAGCAAGAATGGCACAACCGACCCAGGATTTCAATAGAAATACATCTATTGGTTTTCAGGCTAAATACGCACCATTCTGCACCCTCAGTGTGCCCAGCTCATTTGCTGCCGAATAACTTTGCGAATATACAGTTAACATCTAGCTGGTCACCTTCCTCTCCAAATAACACTAAAGCTACCTGAAAGCACCGCTTCACTGCAACAGTTTCAGTGTATGGGTCTGAAAGCTCATTTAAATGCACAGGCTCACCACATATTTGTCAAAGACAAATTCCTTCAAGGAACTTAGGGGATCCTTAATGTTTATGCATAGATTACAGTTTGCATATGCAGGCTGTCTATGACTAATTTTGCAAATGAAGTTCACTACACCTTCAGAATACGTGCCCATCTTGCGGCTGTTCAAGAGCCGAGTCATCAAACAGCACAACAATAGAGTAAAAACAGAACATAACGACATACACAGCCAGAGCTGCTTAATTAATTGACACAATTTCAAGGTTTACTTCAGTCTGAGCCTGTTAACTCTTGCTTTAAGTTTTATATATCTCAAGACCACAGCTGAATAGCCAGAAGCATTTTGCAAAGAATCTCTTTGATGACATTAACACAGTTATTACTATATCAGCCTTTAATAATGGTGAAGTATTACAATGCTGGCATTTGCTTAATACGATTCTTTTAAACACTGAACCCTCAAACTCCAGTACATCTCATTTCCCATTTTGATGAGAAAAATTTTATGCTATTTTTTCACCAGAAATGAACAAAACCATACACAGCTCTCTCTTCATGTCTTTTCCTTCTTCCAAACCATCCATGGGACATGTCAGGAAAGTTATTTGAGAGTACCGCTTGAAAGGTATCTATCTATGCAGCCCTTTCCCCAAAGACAGAGGTTTCCTGTTTAGCTGCCCAGTTTAGAGTCAAACCTTGTGGTTGAAATCAAATCCAAAGTAAACCCAAAAGCATTTCTAAGGCACAGCATTGCACTTAAGTTAGAGAATCATGTCTGAAGCACATTGACAGCATAGCTCCTCCATGCTCTTCTAGTTAGTGCGAAACTGGTTGTTTTTACCTCAGACTGTGCTTGCTGATGTTTTAGCTGTCTGCTTACAGAATACCAACTAAGCATGCACGAATGGATTTCTTTCTGTATTTTACTGGTAATTTTCCAATATTTTATCAGATACCATACAGATACCACACAGATACCACACATTTGTGTGATCAAATGTTAGTCACCACAAAGAAGAAGGATCAAAACCAAGGATCAGTCACTGAACTACGCCTGTCGGGAGCTCATAAACACTTCGAAGTGGGTCATACAGAGCGGTCAGAAGCAGGGCAAGACAGCAATAAAAATTAATCAAAACTCTTAATCTCTGCATTAGATTAGTCAAAAGTAGAGGTAGGTAACCATAGGTTTGGCCCATACAACAGCCTATTTAGATGGAGGGAGAAGTTTATTCAAGCAGAAGTTAATTCAAGAAATTTATTTCACCCATATATAAACGAAAAGTGAACCTAACAGTAAGGATCTGTCCTACTTCTTATGAAACAGCGATGATAACTTTTAATGACGGAAGCTGTATATTTTAACACCTTTTTTCTGAGCAGCAGTAAGCGTCACCATTCATTCAGCAGCTCACTTCCTAGCCTTGAAGACAGAGGAAGCTGACTCACCCTAGGTAGAAATCAAAGAACAGGCAGGTGTCTGGAGGGTATACACTGTTACTGCATTCATAAGCAGACCTTTTGTTCCCTTACAATGGTCTAAATAAAAGGGAACAAGAATGATTTTCATTATATCTCTATCTTGGGAATGAAAGTTTCTCTTTTGCTTATTCACAGAATATGTATCTTGTAGAAATCTCCTCATTGCTCTTTAATGGTTATGTTCACTAGCTACTAAATATAGAAAGTTTTAAATGAAAAACTTTGCTCCCACTGGAAAATAAACAAGAAAAACAGAGTTTTGAAAACCAATTCTCTTTATTTTGAGGAACCTGATTAGGAGAAAAACCAACAACTTACTGTATGGCAGATACATGATAAACTATTCATGAACACTTATTACTAGGCCTAACTTCACAAAACAAAATCTAGCATAAATCATAGCAAGGGTTAAATTTTTCAGAATCATCTTGGTTTTATTTTCTAAAACTCCTAAACAGCATTTTCCATGTTACCGTGTGTACAATTTCCAAAGTGTTTTCTATGGTACGTTCCAGAGGTATTTATGCATATAAGGATGCAGAAAGAAACTCAAGCTTGATCCACAGAAGGACTGTCGCGGTAAACACCAGACTTTAAAGTGCCTTGTCACCTAGGGAAAGCAGATCCCAAGAGGATAGGCACTAAGACTGTGTGTGCAATGCAGAGAGAAAATCAGAATCCTAAAAATGTGACAGAGAAAAATTAGAGCCGAAAGGGGAGGCCACGTAAGTAAGAAATGCTCAGAAAAGGGTGTTGCTTACAATTCTGTACTCAGAGCCACCAGGTGCTTAGCTCCAGGCTGCAAGGAGGCACTTTTATTTGCTTGGGACTCTATTATGGGCAAAACAGTCTAGAGTCAGGGAATTTTAATTGAATTAATTTATTGCAAACAAAAATAAGCCTCTCATCGCTGAATGCAGTTGTGAAAAAAAAGAAGAAAATAAACACTGAGACAAATACTTACACAATCTATCCTCCACACTTCCCAATCCCAATTTTCCTTATTTTTGCTGTGGATTATACGCAGTCCATCAAAATCCCTGTGATGAGGCGACAGGTGGTGTAGGAAATTGAGGTGGTATCTGTGATCGTTTCTGCCACTCTGTGCTTAACCACTCCTGCTGCTCTGTACTTAATGGTTTCTGCTGCCCTTCTCCTCAGTGTCCCTGCTCCAGCCTGGGACATTGATGGGCTGCAGTGCCCTCAGGTGTGTCCCTGCTCCAGCGTGGGTTGTCCATGGGCACAGCCCCTCAGGGGTGTAGATACCCTCTTTTGATGCAGAGAGTCCCCCACACCCAGCAGCTTGTTTCAAGCCTCCAGCAGCTGCCTGTTTCTGAAGCATGTTTGGGCAGGGGCACCATAGGCTTCTGATTAGATAATGTTTTGGTGCTCAATGGGTAAGTTTTTATACACAAAGCGGTTTTTTCCATGGTTGTTTTCATGCGCCCCATCGTATGCTGGAGGCAGCTTTGACTGGCATGTGGCAATTCATGACCCCCCCCTCACAGCTCATCACTGCAGCCCCCTACTACCTGAGCTGCTAACACAGGCTCATACAGAGCCATAGCTACCAGTGCTGCAGAAACAAGGTGACAGCTCCATAAGTTTTCAGGTTTTAACAAGAGATCGAGGGGTCAGACGATGCGCTTCGTGAGCGACCCATGTTCAAAACAGTCCTCTGCCAAAAGAGACCACCTCTCTCTTCCTATCCCCAAGGAAAATACTTATCAGTGAGTATGAACTTATTTTGGAGGTAGAGCCCTAGCAGCCTTTTCAGCTAATCCACTCCAAAATGAAACAATTTAGCAATCACTGAAACATGTACTAGATTTCCTGTCCAGCAGGCTCCGGGTGAATTCCCTAATCCCCGGGCTCCTGCACAAGGGCTGCTGCGCTCCCTCTTTCTCTCTCATGGGAGGCACAATCGAGTGGAGGCATTTGGCGAATGTCCTTCAACACAGGGAAAGCTGGGTCCCAGTTTGTCCTCTTGTGGGATTAGGTCCAGACTCATGGCTATCTAAAAGCCTCGCATGTTGAGGGGTTTTAAATGGGTCTAATTCTTACCAGTTCCACGTTTTATTTCTATTGCTTTGGAATCCCAGTTTACACACTGATGCCAGCACATTTGTGCAGGTGAATATGAATTAAATATACTGTAAAAACAAACACCAAAGGTGCAGCTTGTTGATTTTGGCAGTGTTATTTCTAATGGCAAATATGACATGGATGAATTAAATCTATTCTATGATTACTGCACTTAAATAACTTCCAAGCTTTTTAGAATTTGGAAATGGTTTGTGACTTCTTTACCTAGAATCCTTTTTGATAACTTCTAGCATACATCATCAATATTCTCCATGCCTTTATTTAATTTGATGAATTTTGAAACTGCACATTTTAAACATGGATAAACACATCTATCCATCAGAAAAACATGTTGACAATGAGGGTTGTGTTGTTGTTCAAAGAGATAGAATGAAAGGAAACCAGAAGGTAATTTTGAAGACACACCCTTTTCTGTGTATATATAATAACTGATAAAATTTTACCATTTAGTTCACAAGATCATAATTTATCATTTATCACTGAAACCTCAGCAATATAGGCACATAATGCTGACTATTTAGCATACAGGAACCATAATTTCTGGAAAGGGAAAAAGAACTTAAAATTTACATCTTTAGTGTGACAGGATGCTTATTTTCATATTTGGCTCCTGTTCCAGTCCTCTTGGTGAAATTTTTTTATTGCTTAAAAACTTTCTGCATTAAATTAGCAAAGGTCACAGAATATGTACTTCTTTTTCACACTAGAATTGCTTTCCCACCATTTACAGTATATAATTTTGAAGAAAATGGCAAAAAAAAAAAAAAGACTTCTGTATGTTTTCAGCCACTTGTAGTAAGAAATGCTATAAAATATACTTTTTGATTTTTATTAGCACACTGTTGTTATTAATAAGCCAAAGGGAGCCAATTTCCTTTTCAATCCTGATTTGGTGAAGCCTCCAAGGCACGTCTTAAAATGGTTGTCCTCCCCATGACAGTCTCATAGCTGTATTCAGCAGCACTTGCATTGCCACATCCAGCACAGCTTAGCAACGTGCAAATGCTAAGTCCTGCCAAGAATCCACAGAACGTGCTAAATACACTGATGTGCTCTGATGAATCAGGGCCTTCCTACAGAAAAGGGTCCTGTATATTTGGTTTGGGTCATTGCAGAACTTGCTTGTTGCAGTTTACAATCTCAGTATTAAAAAATGTTTTTTTCCCCAAGGGGTGTGACTGGAAGGGAAGAACGGAAAGCCAAATGTTATTCTCCAAATGCTGCACTCTGAGTCAAGCAGATCCATCTAAATGAGAGCCACTGAGAGGTGCAGCAGAAGGAACCTTTCAGAAGACAGGATGGAGCAAGCAGGGGGAGAGCACAAAGAAGAGGGATATTACTCTGCTGCAGTGCAACTGACTTCTGCAGAGTAGACTGTCAACCAAGCTGAAGGTGACAGGAAGATTTCCTAGAGACCCAGAGGGGACCTGCTGAGGTTGTTTCAATGCTGGAAACCACTGGAAGCTGTTGAACTAGAAGGGCTTTCTAGAAGAAGGCTGGAGGAAACTCTGCCCTGCAAGGACTCAATGAGAAGTTTATTTTCAAGTCTTGGTATTTCCTCTCTTTCATCAGCAATTCTGAGTTTTCCTTGGTTCAAGAGTAAACTTATTCTAAATAAGTTAATTGTGCTGTAAATAAAACCCAATTTTTTTGAGACTGGCAGCTATTCCACCCAAGAACCTATATGACTCATGCTCTGTCATACCAAGTGTCGTTAAAAGTTTGAATAAACTCTCTCAGTGATCCAGCAAGGTTAAGCCTTTTCAGCTACACCTACTCCTGTACCGATTGCAGCCCATGCAATGAGCAAATTCTATAAATTATTTGGGGGCAAAAGGTTGTTTCATATTTCGGCGAGTCAAGAGAAACTTTCATTGCAAAAGCTCATCCCTTAGCTCATAACAACTGCTGTTCAAAGAATGACACTGCACACACACAAGGCAATTCTTATTTAACGCTTGTCAGATAAAGGTCTGCATCTTATCTGTCTGGTGTGATATCTGTTCCTCTGCTATCCTCCTGTATCCTTTTCCTTGTGTAGTCTCCAAAGAAGCCTGGCGCTTTGGTCTGAGACTGTATGCCGAAATACTGACAGCTGTTTCAGCGCAACCAGTCCATCTTTCTTTGGCAAACCTACAGCTCTTCCAGCAGGGCAAAATTCGCTGGATTCGGGACAGTAATAGCCACCCAGACCAGCCACCTGGCATCTTCCAGCACAACTTCTGGGTTTACATTTGCATTCTTCAGATGCTTGTTTCTAGTATCTAACAGCAGCACATTGAAAGGATGACTCCCCAGATGTACTTTTCCTATTCAGGTGGTACAGAAATCCAGCAGCATATGCAATACAGTATTATGTTTCTGCTTCCAGTGCAGAAGAAAGGAGTAAAAAGAAAGGAACAAAATATGGCCCAGGAGGAACTGGAAATCATGTTTCTTCAGTGTGATATAGGAGACAGAGAGGAAAAATGGCTGTGCCAGCTGGCCAGATTTAAAATACCTTAAATTACCTAGATCTGAGAGTTTTGCTGTTTTTTTTAAAATGGTCAACAAGAAAGAATGGGGCTACACCAAAAGCTGGGGCCCAAGCTACATTGCAAGACGCAGCAGTAAACATAGTTGTTATTTTCAAACACTAGCCAGAAACATTTTTATGAAGAAGCAAGGAAAATGCCTGTTGTTAATTTTACAGTAACAATTGGCCCTACTCTCAACATCCATGTTATTTCATAAACAAATATATCTGGCTACAGTAAAGTGAGGAAAAAACCAGCAAACCTGTACCTTATGAATTCCAGTAAAATTACTCTTTCAGTATTCTTTTCATCTTCTAGAAATGTACATAAACTACCAACTGTATACTTGCAAAGTCAGGCTTTATTTTATACATGAATAGAGATCTAAAAATATCTTATATAACAAATCAAATTTATTTACAGATTTACTTTTGGTAGCATAACGCTCACTGTAAAAGCTGACAGATCTCCACACTATGGTGTACTATGCAACACTAAAGCACTTCTGTGAATAACACTCTGCAGGCTGGTGGAATATGCTCCAACAACAAATTATTGTTTCAGGGACTTTTGTATATATTTCATGGTTGATAAGCAACTTCCACTCAAATCTTTGCTTTTTGGAGCAAGGCAGAAAGCTACTTCAAAAATAATCCAAGCATAAAAGAAAATTAAAGGGGTATAAGAGGGAATTTTTTTAAAAATACATTTAAAAAAAATTTCTCAGTGGTGAGAACTAATCAAATTAAAAATATTTGATCATGCAAAGACATTTGTCCTGTCCCATGACTGCTTACTTTCTTCAAGACCCTTTTGTGAGGGATCTTGCCTTCCAGAAATCCAGACAGCCCATATCAAGTGGATCATTCTTACCCACAGGATCGCTGAAACCTTCAGAGAATTCTTGGGTTTTCTCTACAAAAGCTGTCTTGACTCTTCTTCCATACCTCACCCTCACCCAAATGTGCACTGATCTTACATTCTACTTCCACTAATATGCCCAAAACAGACATTGGGTTTCTAAGTCTGTAATCCTCTGGTCTCTCCTGGAGCTCTGCCAAAATCGGCATCACAGTTGCCTCCCTCCTATCCTGCAGCATGAGCACAACTCTTGGAGAGAGACTCCACACAAGAGGTAGCAGCAGCATTTCAGCTGTTTCATTCCTGAGTTTCTTTAGATCTCTCTGCTGAATGCACAGATATGAGGATTTATTACCGCTTATTTTATTTAGTCTATCTATTCCTTGACCTCCCCTCCTCACACTTCACCTTGAGATAAATGTAATGAGTCATCCATCAATGTGGGAAACTCCTTTCTTCCACAATGAATGCAGAAGCATAAATTATTTACTATGCGGAATCACATGGCATAGTTCCTGAATATGAACTTACTCTGAAAAAGACAAATCAGTTCATTTCTATACAGTTAAAAAAATACTTCACGCTTCTTTCTAATAATTGTTAAACTTACAGTAACATTTCTCTTTTCAAGGCTAATTTAATTTGCCAAAAAGATAATTTTTTTTTTAAAATTTTTCAGTATCCCCTTTAGTCTAAGCAAAATTTCACATGCTCTTGCAGTTACTTAAAATTACTCTATTACCAATTTGCATTCATGATAACAAAATATGAAATATTAAGAATGGATTAAATTGAATGTCTGTCTATTTCTTTTTTTTTTGCCTTTTTTTTTTTTCTTTTTCTCATGATTGAGAACAACTAGCTGGTCTAGAATCAACTAAATTAATACTTTGCTTCAATGGTGGAAGGCAAGTAGGTTTCTAATGATTGATTTTTAACATTTTAATATACTTCCAAGAAGACAAAGCAGGCAAGCTACACAACACAGCCTAGTCCTTTAAAACTTTTATTATTTCTTTTTATATGCACTTACATTCTGTATCAACAGGCACTTGAATTCAGCCAGCATGACTTACAAGAGTGGGTAACTTAAGTGTATTTAAGGCATGACTAGAGATACCTTTCTGAACAAGTGCCTAACTTCATTCTATTTGTGATTTATAAAACTAACTACTGCATACCAACTTACAAGTTCAAAGGGCACAGATGTGACAGAATGCCTTAAATCTGTATTTTTCAAACTTCTTAAAGCTGAGACTAGCATAATGAAATTAAAATGAAATCAAAACACAAATTAACAAAACTTTACCATGCCATCTTCTTATTCTGCTGTAACTCATTACAACAATACTCTTATGTATATACATAAAAATCCTTTCATTTCAATAATACAGTGTATTCAAGAATGGATACTAAGTAACATTTGAATATAAGTTATACTACATCATGTCTAGTGCCTTTGAAAAAAGCAATTAACCCAACACCACAGCTATACAGTTGAAAAGCTAAAATCATCCTTTGCTGAATGAAGAAAACTTACAAGCGTATTCTCCTGCATAGGTATTGCTGATAGAGGTATCGGACACAAGACAGATGGGAACTTGTGGCAATGGGGACAGAATGGCAACACTGCACCAGTTATAATTACCACAAAGCGATGGGTAGGGGAGAGTTACAGCAGCCCTTGCAGTGCCGTTTGCTAATTTGCTCAAAAGTGCATCTTTCACTGGGGGTAAACAACCCTGCATCCATGTTAACACAGGCAGTGACTCAGAAGTAGCTGTCACTGTGCTCACCCTGCAGCTGATGCCAGAATTTTCCCAATGCCAAATCTGCCTCACAAAATAAAATACTCTTTAGAGGGCAATTTCTTTTTTTTTTTTTTTAATATGTGGGCTTTTCAGACTAAGAAACTGATTCATTCATTAAGGCTAGGCTAAGCACCTGACCAACTCAAGCGTATACTTCCATGGAATTAAAACCTTGCATCATATCATATCAGTAATTTTATTTTCTTTCCTACTTCTTAAAAATGTGTCTTATTACCTACCCATATTAACAGGTTGAAATTCCAGCATCATTTAAGATAAGCCACTGTACTGGAAAACTGCAAGTGACTTCATGTGTTTCAGAAATAATAATGTTGACTTGTCAACTAATGCTAGATTTTTCCGTTACACTACCCACTGCTTCTTCCTCTCGGTGAAAATGTGTCTCATTGCAGTAAATGACTAGTTGTTGTGATATTTTTAGGGTAAAGAGTTTAATTTATGAAAGAAAGTTTCAGATATCACGTCTGGAAAGGGAGGAAGGCAGTCGTCTTTTAAAAGATGACAATGGTAAGTAGAGTCTATGCTTATGCTCAAGAAGAGACAGAAGAGTTTTGGCCATGTTCTCTTTTTGAATCCAGTAGCAATGCAGCTCTTCTCTAACAGTAAGAAATGTGATATACTAGACAAAGACAGTGACTGAACCATATACTGATCTTGTATCAGATTTTTCATGAGTGCTAAAGAAACCAAACTTGCTTGAAAATTACTATTCCATGGTAAATCTCTTAATGAATTCAGCTCCCAGAAGAAGAGGTGGAAGAATGCCCTTTGAAGCGGGGATAGGAGGACAAAGGCTACATAAGCCGACAGGAGGAGGATGCAGAAATGAGTACAAGAAGCTAATGGGGGAGAACTCTGGTCAAGTACTTTCATGGACTAAATGGTTGGCCCTTCCTACACATAACAAAGGTACCCAGGCTATACCAGCAACAGCTTTTCCAGATCTGAAACCATAGCCTGAGTAAGGCGGTTTTGAAGTCTGCTTGTGTGTGCACATTACATCTCTTTCCACTTTGCCCCTGCACCACAGCTGTTCATTATCATTTAAAGAGAGTTTTCTGGATGTCTTATCATCATTTTCTGTGAGGATTTCATATGTTAACATGTTTTAAAATCCGAGAAGTACAACTGAACTAGATCAATTTATGATCAACTTGAAACTTGCTGAAACAAGGTTTGAGGGATCCCTTATAACGCTCTGTCAGGATCAGAGTCATCTTCAGAGCATCTGGTGATACCTGTAGACGATAAAAATCCTTTGGTGCATGCTGTTAGGGCTTTCTTGATTTTAACAGTGATGTCAGTGAACAGGACCACATTTTAATGTGATTTTGGGGGTTAAAAGGATGTTGAATCTCTTTTGAAAACTTTCAATCTACTTTCAGTAGTGGCACATGTCGTGGCCACTCCTTCAGCTCCCTCCGTCTCTTACAAATTCGCACCGTCTCTCATGGCTCTCCATAGTCCACAGTTTGTCTAGTTGTCCTGCCTCATTGCTTACGTAAGATCCCAAAAGGGTTGAAGTCCTTATCCATTTCCATAGCTTTGGATTTTTTTATCTTGTCACTGAGACTCTGATCACTTAGTTTACTCCTACTAATATGGAAAACATGCTTTTTTCTGGAAATCACTGTAAATCACCACTATGACTAACATGCTTATCACATGGCTTCTACATTTTTATCATAATCTAGAAAAGTCACTCCCTTCCTCAAAATGGATGGCTATTTTTCTACACATATTCATAACATACACTTTTTATTCTCACCAAAGTTTCAACAAGCATCAAGCTGACCTGATTCTTTTTTTTAAGTATGTCCCTGACAGTATATCATAAATTTTGCAGATCTTACAACCACCTGCATTTTAAGGCATCCCAAACATGCATAGTTATACTTAGCTGTCATCAGAATTTCCTGAGATTCACCTACTGCATCCATGTTTGCATTCCAGACGTATTACACTATGGCGCTGCTGCTTCCTTTCCTCCTAGGTGCATCTTCATTCATACTGTTCACACCTGTCAACCAATTCACCTTCAGCCAGTCATATCTTTAAAATGCTAATGTATGCTATGCTATGCAACAACTTATGTCTTTGACAGGCTGGATAATAATTTTAACTGAATGAAAAAATTTAGGAAGAAACTGTGGTGCAATGATTTATGTAAGTTACAGTACATTTATTTATAGCATTACACAGCCTTTTAATCATAGCCTGTTGGCATCATTGAGAATCCTTGCACAGAGCTTGGACAAAACTACTAACAACAACAATAATATTTAATTGCATTTTATATGCAAAAATTAATGGGACTTCAGCTAACAGCAATATGTTATTCATATGCTACTGATTCTAAATTGGGTTATGACATATCATTTGTTCCTCAAGCTCATTGAAGATGCATGAATTAATTTACAAGAACTCTAGAAAATGCATATGGAGAAGAAAAATTAGCTCCTCAGTTTACACAAAATGAGGAAAATGGAGAAAAACTTTATCTCAGGACACCCACAAGATAAGCAATCAACTCTCATTAGAAAGGCATATATTAATAGAGTAACAGAAGATTACATATAAAAGAAAGATTTAATGTATAAAAAAGATATAAAAAGAAAAACAAAAGCTTGTGAAAAGAAAAACAAAAGCTTGTGATTTTTTAAAAATTATCTTGTTAGAGCAATAAAAAGGCATCCTTGGACATATTTCCAGAGTGTTTGTATGTCACAATAACAGTCCCAGGCACATTAACACTTCCGTCTTCTATTTTTATAACTACCATAACAAGCTGAACATATTTTTTTCCCTATGGTACCAGAAAACATATGTTCATTCTTAATGTATGATGACCATGCAAGGATGTATTTTAAAATAACCTGGAAGAATATCTTAAAATGAGGGAATACTACCAGTGCAAATTTTTTTTGTAAATATGGAGAGAAAATGGAGTTGTTATTAATTTAAAATTCTATTCTTCACAGACAGATTTTGTCCAGCAGTCTCTGCATTGCAAAATCAGAGATGAAGGGTTACTCATCTGGAGTAAACCTCTTTACTGTAATTGTGCTTTTTAAGAGTGTTGTCAGTTTGGATCTTGTTACAGCTGCACATAATCCCTATGAGCACTAGGACTTTTTTTTAATTAATTAAAAAAAGAAATGTAGCCCCAGTTGCTGCAGCATATCAGCCCTGGGCTGCCTGAGGGTTGCCTTCAATGCTATAAAGGGCATTATTAAAGGTATCTGTGACAGATTGACTCATGCACAAAAGCAGACGAGACCTATAAAGAAAAGGGAATTTAACAAAGCCAAGTTATATCTTTATTTTCCCTCAGTCTTCTCACATTTGAAAGATCACAGTAGCCAATATAGCTTGGAGTTGTGATGGAAGGCACGTGTCACGATCCACTCTGGCTAGAGCATTTCTAAAGGATCACATATGCAACTGGATGGCTATAAGCTCTTCAGAAGGGACAGGCAAGGAAGGAGAGGCGGTGGTGTGGCTTTGTATGTTAGGGAGTGTTTTGATTGTCTAGAGCTCAACGATTGTGATGATAAGGTCGAGTGCTTATGGGTAAGGATGAGGGGGAAGGCCAACAAGGCAGATATCCTGCTGGGAGTCTGTTATAGACCACCCAACCAGGATGAAGAGGCAGATGAAGGGCAGATGAAGCATTCTACAAGCAGCTGGCAGAAGTCTCACAATCGCTAGCCCTTGTTCTCCTGGGGGACTTCAACTTACCCGACATCTGCTGGAAATACAGCACGGCAAAGAGGAAACAGTTGAGGAGGTTCCTGGAACGTGTGAAAGATATATAACTCCCTGATGCAGCTGGTAAGC
>NW_009233818.1:0-1871 GCF_000690835.1 Fulmarus glacialis | reverse complement strand
ACCAACAGTTAAATTTTGTTCTCGAGGCCATTCTCCCAGGCATGGCTTCCAGCCAAATTGTGTGGTTGATGAGAGTTTGTGCAGAATGCATTGCGGAAAATCAGGACCAGAGTCACCAATTAACATCTCATTATCAATAGTATTTTTCGATGCCAACCCAGGAATGGTGACCATCGTAAGATTCGCCCGTTTTCCATGTGACACTGCTACTAAGTGTTGCTGTGTTTCAACGATCACACAATACTCTGACTTATTATCTACGGTAAGACATAATGGAGGAAAATCAGAAACAAACATTGTGTCATTAGCATAATATGTATCATTTTTCCCATCTAGAGATGGGGGAACCCAAATAGCACCTGACCATGAAGTATCACTACTGCTAATCGGCAACGATGCATCCCACCATGTCAAAGGTCAGAAAAAAGGAGGGTCCACCACATGTGCCCAATAAACGTGAGCTTCCACAGGCTGAAACATCATGGTAGTGCCAATTCCCCATAGTATCATCGTGGGACAAGATTGAGCAGAAAACAGCACTGTTGACCATATTGCTAATGTTGACCTGGTCGCATTACCGAACCGTCGTAGGAGTAGCATCCTCTCGTTGTTCCTTTTCGGGTCCTTTTTCTGGGCCATCTGCCAACACCTGCACTGGCTTGACATTCTTCTCAGGGACCCAATATGGACTTGTAGGAAGAGAAACACAAGCGTATCCCCATCCCCAGGTAAGCAAGGGAACCGGACCTTTCCATAGACCTGATTCTAAATGTTTATAAAATACCTTCGGATACACTCCAGTAACCTCTCCTGTTTGAAAATGCCAGTCAGCAGCCGAATGATACTGCTGCTTTGACCCTGACAAATTTAAAAAATTTAATACATAAGTGGCTTTATCTAACATCTCCTGAGGCGTAGTTCCCAGCAGATTCCCCCTTCTTTGTTTTTCAAGAACCAGCTTTAAGGGAGAGTGAGCACGTTCCACAATTGCTTGACCTGTGGGTGAATGCGGAATACCTGTAACATGATACATGCCCCATGCCTGTAGGAATAATAACAACCGTTTAGAGACATAGGCAGGTCCATTATCTGTTTTGAGTTTACGGGGGACCCCCAATACTGCAAAGCATCAAAGAAGATGCTTGATAACATCATGAGCACGTTCACCCGTATGAGCCATTGCAACCAAAAACCCAGAAAAGGTATCAACAGACACACGAACAAAGCGCAAATGACCAAAGGAGGAAACATGAGTGACATCCATCTGCCATAGTTGGGAAGTCGGTCCCCTGGGATTCACAGCGGATACTACTGGCATTGGCGTGAGCCGCTGACAATCCGGGCAAACACGAACGATGTCCTGGGCCTGTTCAGCTGTAAGAGAAAACTACTTCCGTAAGGAGCGAGCATTCTGATGAAAAAATTCATGGAATAATTTTGCTTGTTCCAAATGACGAGGCAGGACCGCCATCAGAGTGAGTGCATCCACAGCAGCATTACTGGAAACGAGCAGTCCTGGTAAATTAGTATGAGATCGGATATGCATAATAAAATATGGAAATCGTCTGACACGCAACAGCTGTGCTAACTGTATTAGCAAAGAAAATAGTTGCTTATTATCTACTTCCTGAATAAATGCAGTCTCTATGCGCTGTACTATGCCTGTGACATAAACTGAGTCTGCCACTATATTAAGTGGTATTTGAGAGAACAGTTCAAAAGCCATAAGTGGAGTCTGCCACCATATTAAGCGGTATTTGAGAGAACAATTCAAAAGCACGAACAGCAGCTGCTAATTCAACTACCTGCGTAGATCCAGGTAGACAGGTAGCATCTGAAGAGCAGGCGGCCTGATCTGCCTCCTCCACTTG
>NW_009233817.1:0-23918 GCF_000690835.1 Fulmarus glacialis | reverse complement strand
GGTAGAGCTGCGCTGTGGCTGTTGGGAGTGACGATCGCTCTTTTAGCCGACACCTCACTCTGTAGATGGCGATGGTCCACAATCATGTTGATTTACAGCCTTTCCTCAGCTCGCTTGATGGCTCATCGTAGCTCTTGTTTTCTGGACCGCAGATCTTCCGTGGGCCGTCTTTGAACTCTCCTGGTTTTCGGCATTCACGCTCACGCTCCTTGCTGTTTCATATTAATAATACTCAGAAAAATAAAGGCGTGAATATACATTCCAATGAATACGAATGGTCACAAGCTGGCTTTATAGAGAGCTGCGTTATTTATCCCCTCAGTTCCCCGAGTAACAAGTATCTGGCCTGCAGAAAAAATTCTTGGCTTCAGCTTTTAACCAGATGGGGGATATGGTCAAAATGGGGTCAAAACGCGATTTTCCTCACAACTTTCTGGAGACATGCGGTTAGGGCCGTTGATTCATAAACGAGTGTTTGCACAAATGGTATGAGGGAAAGTCTGATGGATCAAAATGGATTTATTCCCATTTGTATAATAAAATACTGATTCCAGGACAGCACCAGCTAGGAGCCAGCCACGCAGAGGAGACTTAGTGTCTATCCCATTTGTAAATTTGCAAGGAAGAAGGATAAATTACTTTACTGACTAAAATTTTAGGTGACGTCAACAGCTTTGGAGGTGCAGCCAGGTGTACGAGTGGCTAAGGGTGGCCTTACGGAGGCAGAAATGGGGACTAACAGTCCAGCAGTGAGCTCAAATGTGAGGAAGCCGGATAAAAAGCTTTGACATTCCTGTAAACCGTGAATCGAACCCAGAATTTCCAAATTTTAGTGTTCCTGTTTAATAAGAAGATGTAAAAAAAAACCTTGAACCAACCATGAATGGAGCAAATTCAGAGTCTGTTACACAATATTCATTCTTTTTGACCACAAAGAAACAGCTAATGTACTTTGGAACTCAAAGCAACACCAAGGATGCACTGTAAAGCCCTTAAATCGTTGTGAAGCTAACTGTAGTGGTGTGAAAAAGAAAGGGGGGGAAACATGCATACATCTTAAAGTTATTGATACTTTAATTGGAGATCTCTGTATGATTTTTTAGTCAATATGGACAAAGATAAGCTCACAAGAGTGAGTATTCCCTGGAGAGATATTACCTGCTGGCTGCATGAATGTGTTTAGCTCCAGTCTGAAATCAGCCATTTGTGTTAGTATCAAAGACAACAGGAGAGGTTTTTAAAAATCACTGAGTGAGTGTCTCCGAAAGAGCATCCTGGACTTCCTGAATTGCATGGTTCACATCCCAGCTTTAATGTGGTATTAATATAAGAAAGGAAGACCAAGAAAGTGCATGAAAAGGAAGATAACCAAACATCAAACTGGCCTTTCAGCAAATTCTGAAAATTAAAGGAGAAACTGAGCAAGAATGAGAGATGTGGGAAGGATTTCCTGGGGTCAGACTAGTTCAGCTCTGCAGACTTTCTGCTGTGGGAGTCTGTGGGACAGGCACTGTCAGGAATGCTGGCTTCTTTGCTGTAGATCTATTTCATGCCCAAAGGAAGTATTTAAAGCTTTTAGCACCTGAGGAATGCGAATTGCTCCAAGCTACAGCATATGCCATGTTCTTATTTGTCCAATAACTTCACTGTTACAGAATCAACACCTAAAATAGCCTCCTGTAAAAGCTGATCTGTTTGGGAAGATTAAAGTTTCCCTCCCTACTGGGCAAAAACTTTTTTTTTTTTTTTTAATATGAGAGGAATGACTTGGAATCCGTGGTTAGAAAATCTGGCTTTCGGAGACCCTGGGGTCTGTGGCACACTGCATGCATACAGTACGCTGGGCTTTTCTTGGAGCAAAAACTGTGTTTGCGGAGTGTTTCCCTACGGCTTCCAGGATATGCAGACTGCTGGCTTACCATCCTTTTACAGTGAGGACACCAGATCAGCATGGAAGCCGAAGAAAGCAGAAGGGACAGATTTACGAGTTTTCTCTGTGTAAGGTACTAAATCAAGCTTCAGCGATCTCTGCTGAAAGCCTCCTGTGTCCAGTTAGAAAGAGACATGGAGTCAGTTCCCCACCAGTGGCCATTGACCGGCCGCTTCACATGGCCACGCTACTCTCGCCAGCATTTGCAAGACAGCTGCAACGTTTCATGAGCCAACTATTGAAGAATTCCAGTGGATGAAAACGCTCCAAACAGCACAGGGTTTTTATGACATCCACTCTTGGCCTCTCCTGACATCCAGTCTTGGCTTCTGCTTCCTACTTATCCTCAACTGCCAGTGTGTCTTATTCAGAGCTATTTCCAATCAGCGTCTGTTCGAGGTACACACAGCCCTCAAATTAGTAGCAGAACTAACCAGCTACTAGTAGGGAGAGGTGCTTGTAGCTACTTTGGTATCTCCCACACCCAAGCTGAGCCATAGATCAAATGTTCTGTGGACCAGGCCCATTCAACTCATTATGTAAGCAGATGTGTATGTTTTATTCTAAATTTGGTGACATCCATGGTGGATACCATTCCACCCGCTTTGCACTCAGGGTGCAAAGAACCCTAGCAAGTGCACTGCATGTAAAACAGTAAATTAGCAGACCTCCTGGGAGCCTCAGCTCTGGACCAGAGAGGGCAGGCAAGTCCTATTTAGTAACATATTAATGGATTCTACTCAGTCTCTTGTTTTGTATGCAAGACATTTTTGTTCTCTGACAAGGCAGAAATGCTTGGCTTTCAGATTGCTCAGCGCAGAGAAACAAATGCAAAAACCAAGTGAGCAGGGCAGACTGCTGGGCTGATGGGCTCTGCGCACTATGTGTGCAGGACTGATAGCTTATGTGGTATCCGCGGTGAAACTGGTTTTGGTGGTGCCATAAGGATAGCCATGCCTGGGGTCTCTCCCAGCTGCATAGGGCAGGAGCAGTGACAAGCTGGAGACCAAAGGCTTGGCTGAACTAGTAGGAGGTTGGGAGGCATGAGATGGAGCTGCCCCAAGCCATCAGCCAAGTGTTTATAAACACAGTGGTTTCTTTTCTGAAGGTGTTAAAGACAGTTTATTAAGTATTTCCTAAATCAAGAGGAGTTGTACTGCAAGTATGCCTGATAAATCAATCAGAACAGAAAAAGAGTATACATGAGAGTGTGGGGGGATTTGTATGTATATATATGGGGGTGTGTGTGCATGTATGTAGAGTCAGAACATTGCAAGCCTAAGAGCTATTAGCCACCTCCAGCACTGCCCCTCTGCTGAGAGTGCTCAGAATGCGCTGGATGCAGGGAAAAAGCCAATTTAAGAAATTCCACTGGCTCTTTGCCTCCAGCCACTTATTCTTGCCTTTCCTTCAAAGCAGTTTCCCCTCCACTGTACCAGTGCAATAACTTGCAGAGCTGTGCTTAAACCAGCGCCCTGAACTGGTTGAGGTTATCGTCTCTTCCATGTGCTGCTGCTACCATGTCCGTACTCTCTGGACAGAACAACAGATCACCTTTGACATGTATAGCCTAGAGCAGTAAGTGGAGAAGCAGACACAAATGAGGTGCATCAGCAAAGCTGAGGTCAGGGTAGCACAATGAGGAATAACAGTTTTTCTGCATCCTGTGCAATGTCAACACGCCAGCTGCTAGCAGTAGTTCAGATAAGCTCCACCAATGTCTCGTAACAGATGAAAAATGTTCAAATTAGGATGCTGTTGAGCTGATAATGATCATTTGTTTTTACAGGAGTAATCCTGTACCCTTGGTAAGTACAGAAGAACTGCTGGGAATCACTTCGTTATGTACTGGTAACCACCACAGGGAACTTTGCAAAGGTGACGCTTGTATTGTTTGAGTGTACTGGGATAAAGACTGGTCACCTACTTACTAGCTCCCTTGGGAAAACAACAGAGCATTTTCCAAACGAGACCAGAAGCTTATGTCCTGAATGGGACCCAGTCACGCTCTGTCCTCAGGGCTCATTACAAAACTTGGCATGGAGAGGGCGAACAAAGACTGAAAAGGAAAGAAAGTGGCCTAGAAAGTGGCAAGATCAAAAAGAAAGAGACAATTCACACACAGTCTGAGGAACTTATTTCCACAGGACACCGTGGGTACTAAAGCATTGTAGGGGTTCAAGAACCTTTTGAACAAACACCAGGAAGAAAAGTCTGTCCAAGCTATTAAACACAGACACACCATCTCTAACTTGGGAAGTCCCTGAGCCACAAACCACTGTGTCTGGTGGAGTATTTAGGAGAAATATGACTGTATGCTTGACCTGTTTTTATACTGTCTGTAAGCTTTTGCAATTGGCCGCTGTTGGAGGTAGATATCTTCTGTTCCGTGGATCTGTTATCTGACTCATCCAGCTCTTAGAGACATTCTGCAGGAGTCACAATTGTTTTGCTTATCCTGCATAGCTGATCTCATCTAATAAATCTAAATTCATCCAGGCAGTGCTCTGAAGGTGAAAGAAAATGTTCAAAGAGCAAAAATACCCCAAATCTTCTGTGGTGAAACAGAACTGCCCACCCAGACCCTGTTGTTTGCTGTCACAGACATCCAAATTTAGGAAACATATGGGCGTGGGCATATTTAGAGTCATTGACCACAGGCATGACATAGCACTGGTTACTAAAACTGACCTGAAGTTGTTTGCCTTGCAGGATATGGTGAGGAGGCTTGGATTGAATATCATTGACTAAGGTCACAAGAGTTAAGCTTGAAATAGCAGAACTTGAGAACATTTGGGATGTAAACAGGTGACTGGAGGGAGTATGTCACAAGCTTTTTGCAAGGGATAATCATTGACCAGAACTGTTGGCATGTAGGACCCAATCTGAGAAAGGCTTTACTGCCTGTGTAACAGTGCTGGCAACAAAAAGATTAGCTCTGCATTCACTGCAAGTTAATTATATTCCTAGTGATTTGTAACTCCATCTTGCTTGTCCTCATAGATTAAAAGAATGGTTATAAATGCTGCAAGAGAGAGGCTCATCTTAGGGCTCACAAGCCAGAACAAGAGACAGAGACCCCCTCTCTTGGGGTTTGTGTTTCAAGTTTAGTCGTTGTAACTAAAATTGCTGTTACATTTCCCTTTTAACCTTCTTTCCCAGGGTAAGAAAATTTACGCACTCACGTTGTCTATATATCTATCATCTCCTTCCCTTTTGAATCTGCAGGATGAGTTCCTGTAGATTTTATAAAACCCAGTTTCTGGGTAGAGGGGAAAGATCTGGAATCATGTCCTCCTTACAAAAAGAAACTCCCTACACTGAAGTGTTCTAGGCGATCAGCACAGGTGTACTGGCCAGCCAGTGCAGGCTGCTTATGGGACACAGGAGTCAGATGGTGTATGGTGGTGGGGGGAATAGGGGAGCTGGCAGCATTATGAGGTCCTCGGCAGGACAAGAGGAGACAGAGGTTATTATGGAAGGGAAGGGAAATGGGACACCGGAGCCTAGGAAACTGTGCTTTGTTCCACTGCTCAAAGAGCAACTTAAACATGATGGACCTCCAGTTTCTGTCTGAGGTCCCATTTAAAAAAAAGGGTTTTTGAACCCTCAGATCTGTCTTCAAATCCCTTAGGTTTGATGTGATTATTTGCTGCTGCAGGATTTCCCAGATAAATGCAGGAAACCTGAGCTCCGGGGTGAGAATTCAAGTAACTGGAAAGCAGTGGGGTGCACCCTCTGCATATCAATTTTTCAGTTGGCATCGGACTTAGTGTTCCAGTTCCAAGAACTGTCACTGAAAACAAACTCCTTCTTTTGAAGAGATGGGAACTCAGATATTCCCAGGGAAAAAAATGGTCGGGGGGCATAAATACAATATATGTAAAGTTTGCTTTTGCATGTAAATCACTGATGCTTTCTGCAGTGCTCGCTCATTTTTAACATCTCGGTCCTTATCCACTACTTCAGTCAAGACAGGTCTGTGTTGCAGCTTTGCTGTGGCTTTTACTTTAGGAATGTAAAAAAAAGAAAAGAAAGAAAAGAAAGAAACAAAAAAAGATCATATCCGGACCACTAAAGTTATGTGGGGAAAACCCCAGTGTAGATTTAATTAATAATGAAAAATAAGTCCCTTTGCTAAGGGATCTTACTCTGTTTGAGGTAGTAATTCCTCCAAACTAACTAGTAACACTTTTTTGCAGTATAAGCTGGATCTCTATGTGTTTTTTAACAGGCTTTGAAGGTAAATCAAGTGCTTAAGGAATCATCTCTGCTGAGCAATGGCTCCTGAAATTGGGCAAAGATGGTGACTGGGCTCCAGCTCTTCCAGGACCTCCAGGCCTCTCTGCAACCAACTTTCAAATGACCTTGGCTAGATAACCAAGGTTAAATTCAAGACACCTTCTCTGCCAAGCAAGGCTATGGCTAAGGCAACCCCTCCTGTCATTCCTGTACAGTTTGGGGGTGATTATACTGAAATCAGCAGTCCTCGAGAGCATGTCTACCCTAACCAAAGGTCTTGACACTCACGAAGCAGCAGATTTAACTAACGCTGCTGAATCTGGTTCTGCCCCATCTGCTCGCCCTTCTGCTGTCATGGATGGCTGAAGAGGACATGCAAGGACTGAAATCAGGAGCAGATTGTATTCCCATAGGAGAATATATATATATGTATTCCCATAGTGCTCTCTTTCCAAGCAGGAACCCCTTTTCCCCTGCTGCGGATTGCTGCCTGTCAGAGGCTTGTTTCACTTTCTAGTCTAGGAGCTGGTTGAGATAGACACCACATCTGGTTGCAATGATCTGAAACTTTCCTGCCCTTCTCCAGGCAGACTTACTGAAGGCAAGTTATGTGTGTTCAATGTGCACATCAACGTTGCTTTAGTTGGAATATGGATCCCTTTTCGCCTCACGTTGAAGTGCGTCGTCACATGGTGAGAAACAGAGTTTTGACTGGAAAGATAGAAACACAGAGCCAATGTAAATATTCACTGAAAAAAATAGGAATTACTTTCAACATAGCTACACTCCCAATTTATTTCTTCCTACTTCCTGAAAACTTATCACATTTGCTTAGCTGATGGCTTTTTCTTACTTATCTCTGTTTTCTCTCTGCTGATGTATTTCTGAAAGTGCAGCAGGAGCTGTGTCTTGCTACATTTTGTGGGCTGTGGTAGTTACTTCAATTAAAACTTGCAATTGTGTCCTCAGTGGGATTGTGGGTTAACCAGTTCTACTCTTAACAAATTTGTAGTGATACAGAGTAACCAAAAATACTTTGGAGTAAGTCAGAATTCCTGCATTCCTCCTTGTGTAAATAAAATGACCAGAGTTGGGGTTTGGGGTTTTCTTTTTTGGTCTGAGCTGCTGGAGAATTCCTCTGCATGTCTACAGAGAAAAAAAAAAAACAGTTGAAAACTGCCTTAATACAGCCAACATATTTGGTTCATTTTTCTGTCCACCTTTCTGGACAGTATGCCAACCAGTACAACAGAGACAAGTACAGAATGGAGAGCCCAGTGAAGGGCTGCTGCGATGTCTGAGAGAGTGGCTTTGGTGACCCTGGAGGAGGTGATGGAGGGGGATCAAATCGCACCTTATGCTGCTCATGGGGGTTATGAGGACCCTGTAAGGGCAGGAAGCCACAGGTAGTGACAAGGGAAGCTCTGGTTCCTGTGCACCATGACAGTGGTGCAGCCCTGGGACAGTGCCCAGAAGGGTGGTGGCACCTCCATCCTTGGAGATTTTCAAAACTCAGCTGGGCAAGGTGCTGAGTTTCTAGCTTTGCAGACAGACCTGCTCGGAGCAGGAGGTTGGACTGGAGACCTCCAGAGGTCCCGTTCCACCAAAATCTTTCAGTATTTTTTTTCTATGACTTAAGGTCCAAGCAGTCCATTGCTGCTGTCAGACACAATCACCACTTTTCCCAAAACAGACAAATTTGCAGGCCTTTTGCTGCAAAAATCCCAATGACAATAATGACAATGGTTTCCTTCATGGTTTCTCCAAAAACACAACTGCTGCTCCAGCAGAAACGTTCATCTTTCACAAGTCTGATGAGTACAGATTTCTTACAAAGAATGTGGAGAAAATATGATCTCTCTGCTCAAAGAGCCGTTGCTTGTTCCCTGAGGACTACTCTAAGCCTTTCTTGTGAACCTGTTCCTTAAATGAGGTCTTCCTACCTTCTTTACCTTTCTGCTTTTTGTCCAGCTTCTGAGACAGATGCTGAGAGACCCACAGATAAAACCTCCATCCACCATGCCCCTCTATAAGCCACTTTGGCTGCAGTCTCATCTCTTGACACGGCTAAAACCTCAAAATACCATGGAGGAGGTATTTCAGATGTACTTTTGTCTTGGCAGAAATGGCTACAAAGGCTGAAAAGATGGGAGAGGACTGGGGTGGCTGAACAAGGATGTGGGAGCGACGAGCAGATAGGGGCACTGGAGAGATGTTGACTAACTGGGGGGAGTCAGATTTCAGAGAGTGCCTTTTTTCAGAAACTCTGTCTGGCCAGATGTCACGTCTCTCCTGGGGGGCTTCTCAGTATAACAAGGTTTCTCGCCTGTTGCTGCATTAGGAAACTATTGACAGGCACTATATCACTTATTGACTTGCATCTGAAAGTCCATTAATTTTGTTCTGTCACTACATTTTAATTTTCATAGCATATCCCGTATTTGGCCTGCTGATGTGTAGCATTTCTGCAACATCACTTCTCCAGATGTCAGCTTCAAACTGGAGATTGAAACATCTGGGGAGGAAAAAAAAAGGCAGCGGATTTGCCAGCTGGGGTGGTGTGTGTGATGACAGGTTTGTAGGGGAAGCACAATAGCTTGATGTGTTTGCTACAGTGACCTACAGCCAAATAGCTAAGGTGTTATTTACACTTGCTGTTTACACACCTCACACAGGCATCACTAAATTCATTACAAGCCAGTTCTTATTGGAATTGAGTTTATTTTTTTCGACTAAGAGGGTTAGAAATTAAATGTTGTATAATACATTTTTGGAGTCAGTGCTGTCTGTCTGGAGCAATTTCTATAGGTTAGATGAGCCCTCACGAATGCTTTCAACAAGCACTTAGCTGGACAGTTAGAAGAACTGCCATACTATTTTCCCAGGCTGACTGATTAAAGTTAAAAAAAAAACCCTGTTCTAATCAAAGATAAACTGAGTGATCATGAGAAAGGAAATGCTTCTGTGAGTAACTCCTCTGTCCTGCCCTGCCATCCTGCAGCGTGCTGTTTGTCTGCCCTTTCCCAGAAGAAGACCGTGCATGTGGCTGATCTCACTATTTTGGGATAATGTATGTACTCGGGATTCAGTGTAATCAGGAACAAGGGAAGCTGAGCTCCCGTATCAGCACACTCCCATGGTCTCGTTTGAGAAGAATCGTTTCCCATGGCACGGCGAGGTGCTCCCAGGGTCTAGTTTCATCCTTGACTTTGGCACCTGGGTCTCTGCTGCCAAGAGAAACTGTCCCTGCAATGGGTGTCGAGCCTGACTGGCCTCTGAAAATGGAAAGAAGTTAAACTATTTTTGGGACTGCTGGGAGGAAGGTCAAGGGGGTTTCAGTGCTATGGGGAAATGGGAGGACACCAGCAGAGAGGGGTGTGGGACCAGCAACATGGGATTGCAGCCACAGACCTGGGATATGGAGATGTTCCACAGTGAGAAAGAAATGAGCCACTGGCGCTGGCGTAGTGGGCTACAGTAGCCAAAAACCTGGGGGATTAAAGAAACTGTCTGCTGAGCAGCATTTTACCCAGCTGGTGCCTGTGGGACCGGTGTTTCCAGAGCTCAGGATAGATACCAAAGTGGCACTGCATTTGCAGACCACAGGAAACTAAGCAAAACAAAAAAAACCTCCCAAAGCTCCAAACTTTGTCTTTAACCATCCCAGTGCTGTCAAAATTGCTTGGTCCTCACTGTGATGTGTGTAGGAAAATCCCTTATTTCAGAGACCCCCTATGAGGGGGTGCTGTGCACACAGCAGGCCAAGGCTGGGGACTTTCCAGGTGTGCTCTTGGATTAGCTAGCAGATATTTTCTAAGAGGTGTACGGAAAATGTGCACCGCAGGCCAAACGGCTGCGCAGTCACCTCTTGTACAGCCCTGAGATCAAAACCTGTCACTCGCCTTGAAAGAGAGTGTTACCCTGCACAAGTGAGGGTAACTTGTCTGGACAAAATTTTTTTTAAGTTCCCAGTTTTCTGTAGAGAGCTGTGCTCTAGGTGAAACAAGTTTCACCCTGGTGAAATTCATGGGACCCTGGCAGCTGACTGCTCTGGGCTTTTGCAGCTGTGCATCCCCAGGGGCTTTCTCAAGGAGCCTCTCTGCCCAAGCAGCACTGGAAACCCAGGTGCGAAGGTTCCCCAGTGCCAGGGAGCTGTCCCGGGGGGCCCTGGGGGAGCAGAACGGGCACATACCTGCTGCTTTGTCCAGAAAATTGGTCTAATATCACAAATTGGATGCAGGTCTTCAGCTGGCGTGGTGTCATCGCTCAGCTGACTGCAGGGAGAGAGCACCTCTGTGCCCCCTGGGGAGGACCAGGCCCCCACATAAAAAGGGGCATGGTGGAGGGCATGGGAAGGACCTTGGGAGACAGCACACAGGTTTTAAACTGAGCAGGATTTCTCCGGCTGTAAAATAAGCTCTAAACTCTGTGTACGGTTGGACCTAAGTTTAACCCAATCCTTCCAAACCTGTGCTCATGTAATTGGAAGTCTGCCAGACTAGCCCGCTGTAGAAGACGTGTGGTATTTTGAGAACAAGAACATTTTTTTCCCCTAGAGCTTTTGCCAAACCTCAGCTTCTGAGTGAGGACATAGCTCAGGCAGCAGGGTCCTGGTAGAGGGTCCTGCTACATGACCCAGGAAAAATAAACCTGGATCAAGCCCACCGATGTTGGATGCTTGCAGACCCATGGCTCTCCTGAGCTTGCTCAGCATCGTGGCACCGCGGGACTGTGATCAGGCAGGACTTGGCGCTGCTCTTTCCCAGTCCCAGCGCGAGCTGCGAGGAAGCCCAGGATTCCCAAGCTACTCTGGGCACTAAGCCACTGGCCTCCTTCCCGTTAGCCATAATCACTGGTTTGCTGGAAAATTTATGAGACCTGCTGTAGTGATATTCATGAGTATAGAAGCTGTTGTAAATGTAATTTGTTTCTAGGATTTGACAGTGTTTATCTGAGTGACTTCAGCCACCCATCATTCACAGTGGCTACGACAGTGCTTCTGCTGATGGACTCAGATAGCCATGAGCTTCTGTCAAGGGTTGCAGATTCACCCCTGAGTCTCCTGGTGTTCAGCTTGTGCCAAGAAGCAAGGCAGTTAGTCCCTCTGGTTTAGCGTTATTGCTGGAAATGTTGTTGTTAGCCATTAAATTCACTAACCCTATTTTCAAGGTTATTACAGTATTTAACTTGGCTGCTCCAGTGTGGTTTTAAAGTTGTATTTCCAACATATGATATGGGGTAAAAATAGCCAGTGTCTAATTAGAATAATCTCTGGAGAAACTCAGATTCCTCAATTTCACAATGAGTTGTTCTGCTCACAACATGGCAGGCACATTTCAGCTCAGTGACAGATCCTTCTCCACCAACGTGGTTCAACCTAGGCTCCATCAGCTGGGAAGAGGCTGTGATCAGAGAGGCCAGGAGAAAGCTCCTGAGAAAAGGCCTGAGAGCATTTCACATCTCAGGAGACAGCAGCTTCTTCAGGCTGGATGCTTAGGTAGGGCTTAGGTGACCACCACCAATAGCTTCTGCATTTGTATTTAGCTTTTCCTTTTCTAAGTTCCTGTGTGGGTGTGTGAGAAAAATCCCCCGCCTCATCCATCACTGGAATTTCTGGGAATCGGGCAGACTCTGGCTGCAGCGTTATGGTTTGCGGTTGATGCTGGTGATGGTGCCAGAAATAGTATTTTGCAAGCAGCAGCGCGCAGCAGTCCGGCGGGCAGTCAGATTCCACGGGGCTATCATTATCCCATGGAGCATTCCTGGGGTCTGCACTGGGGCATGGGGGTTGAGGGCTGGCAGTGGCCTTTAGGCTACCCACCATCTCTGCTCCATCCCGCAGAGGGAGATGAATCAGGCCCTCGGCTCCACTGCTCCGGCAGCTAGAGAGTGGTTCAGGCCTTCCCACGCTGCCCAAACAGCAGCGGGGGCTGTGCTCCGGGGAGCTCCGGTACAGGTGATGAAGTCTAAGAGGTCTGAATGGGCTGCTGGCCCTGCTGGGCAACTCTCTGCTCTATGCCTGGCTCCCGAAGTCCTGCTAAACTCCGTGTCTGTGTCCTGAGGGGCTCCAGGAACATTTTGTTGGAGAAGATGGAGAGGCTGGGGAGTGGCTTAGCTTTTCCTCTCAAAGCCTGCCAAGCCGGGCTTACCATGGCTTTGCCCAGACGCAGTGAGCAAGTGGTCTCCAGGGCTTGGTCTTGTCTCATTTTTTGTTCAAGACAGAAATGAGATATACAAAAAAAATGGTGGATGCTACCAAGTCACTGGGAAGTTGTCCTGGGGCTGATGGGACATCTCCTCCATGGGCTCCTCATGGCACTGGGAGATGTCCTTGGCTGGCCAGGACCCCCTCTCCTCCAGGCGCATCGTGAACCCCGAGTGCTCAGAGCCGTGCTGGGGATAGTGCTGTGTGTAGGACATGTATTGCCTCCCTCCCCCAAACGGATGGAAATATTTCTGTTTTCCAAAATTAGTTTCCAAATGTGTTGGAATTTCCTTTCAGTTGGAATTCTTGAAAATCTGGTCCTCATTGTGAAACTGAATGCCAACTTCTTCCAAACCCCGTTCTCTGGAATTCCTCACCCAAAGCAGCCGGCAGTTTTCAAGCATTTCTGTTCACAGGGCAGCTCTCAGGATTACCCTGCTGAGAGGCTGAGGCAGGGGCTTGCTGTTTGCTGTGTGGCTGATTGGATTTCCATTCTAACAGTGCTTTAGCTGTTACAGCTAAAGAAAATCACGGTGCTGGTTTAGAAGATGCTTCTCATCTCCTCCAGTGAGACTGGATTGCTTGGGGACCTGGCTGTGTTCGAACCCGTAGACACGTGCAACCCCGCACGAGTCCCTCCCGCCTAGCACAACACCCTCTGTTTGCAAAGGACTATAGACCTATGGGTCACGCACCCAAACTACGCTAATACAATGAGAGTACTTTACAGCAAGGCAGAGTGTCAATAATCTTATTTAAGAATGACATATCTTATTTTCCATGTCTTCTGGTACCATCTGGACCTCTGGGGAAATATCTGGAGCAGCCTGGCAAATTCCCAATCGCACATCTGAAAAGAGTTATTTTCAAAAGGCCAGAAAAACAACTGTTTGTGAGGGCTGATTTCAGAGTCTGACTTCACTTTGAGCAGTGGCTCCTCATCGGTTTGGTTACCAGGGTCATGCTTTTTACAAATTTATGACAAAACTCAAGTTCTAGACAGAAAACACAACAGCCTTTCAATATTAAGATGGACTCTTTAGCCCTAAACAACAAGGCAGATAACTTTATTTGAAGCTCTGGTTACAGAAACTCTTTGTTTGAAATTCTTCCAGAGAAGCGTTATCTCATTGCATCAATCAACCAGCTTCAGTGGGCACCAAAGAAGCATCTATGCCCAGGCCTATTTTGGGAGTCTGATCCCAATGGTTCTTGCTTAAAAGTAGGTCAGATTTTATTCCTTTTCCAGCAGGAAAATTACGAGCAAGCTCAAACACAAGATTTCCAGGAAACCAGAAGAAATTGCTGCTTCTATTTCTAGAAGCCTTGCCAGAGACAAGCTCCTTTGTACTCAGGCTAACTCCTCTGCTAACTTTAACATATGATTGATGACTCAAATTATGAGGTTTTGTTTCCCATTTCTACCTGAGATTTCCTGTTTGGGCTCTTCCCAGATGCAATGAGAAAGGTTACCACAAAGATATTTACGGACATATAACTCTAGCTGCTAAATTTGTAATTGCCCAGCCCCAGGGCGGAACATCCTTTTAGCTGAATCAGTGGCTGTAAGAACACAGCACATACCAGGGAAAACTGGCCTCACTTGCAACACCACTCACCTGCCGTGCTGCCCTCTTTGGTGTGATGGTGTGCAACAAAATTATATTAGACTTTGTGATCGCTGAGTCTGAGTCAGCAGCACTGGATGCCGCAGTCTGTCTGTCTTCCCTGGTCCCCAGTATGCCCAGTGCTGTGCTGGCACCCTCCTGTCCTTCAAATGCTTCTTCTGGAGAGATTTAAATGTTTGGGTTTGATCCTTCTGGGGATCACTGAGAATTTACATTGCCAAAGGCATTTTTCCTTGGAAATATCCATTTAGAATCGGTACCAGCGTCCCTGCACATAGCACAGCCTGTATATGAGCCAGTGGGTTATATATGGTCAGTGCGTAAGATGCTGAAGGTGAATCTCAGCTCAGCACCCAGGCTGAAGAGCTGACTTATGCTGGAGATGTGTCTGGTCAAGGAGCTCTGCTCCAGTAGCCTGGGATCCCTCCCACACGTCCCAGCCATGCCACCGTTTGCATGCCAATGGGGCTGATGCAATGAACCCAAAGGATGTGTGCAGACCTGAGACTCAGAGCATTACCCTGTGGATCTGCTGGGCAAGATATCAAGTCACCTTTGCTAGTCAACTTCAGTTGCAATTAGATCCAAACTTCAACTCAGTGATGGCACAAAAACATTTGTGTTCTCCACGGCAGCCACATGGAATGAAAGGATGGTGGTGGGGACAGGCCCATTTCCAGAAAGGAGGGATCCACACTTTCCAACCTAACAAGGCCGAGATGGCTCCCTTCTCCCAGGGCAGAAGGCCTGGTGCAGGAGATGTGAGCACCGTCATGCCTCGGCTGCCTGCCTGCAGTGCCCGTGCCCTTCATCTCTGGTGTCTGAGCCGTCAGATCCTTCCACATTCCTGCCCTAATCCACCCTTGACAGCGCTTGCTGCTCCTGCCAGAGGCATTTCTGACCCTCCTCTCAGGGTGCACCATGGCAGAACATGATGCAGCCATGCAGTCGGGTGGCTGTCCAGCTCCCGTGGCCAGCGCAGGGAGCCCAGGGCAGGTGGCCACAGCCCCAGGCTCCTCTGCCACCATCGCTGCTGCAATAAGGCAATGTTTATGGCCTGCAGCCAGGGTCAGGTGCGAACACTTTTGTTCATGTACAGATAGCTACAGCTGAAAGAGCAAATGCTCAGTGAACAGAAAGGGTCCCCTTGCTGCCAGGAAACCACATGTGAGCTCATTTACCACTGACCTGCCACAAATGATCATCTACGCAGTCATTAGGCAGCTTTGGTGGTCAGCATATCAGCATGTTGCTGATTAAATAATTCCAGTTGAGGACAGTCTGAGCCTACCAGTGTGGTGTGTGTAACCATGAAAGAGCATGGGGCCACTTGAGTGAAATCCTGCTGTCTTGTACCACCAGCCTGGTGGGAAAGGCCATGAGGACCCAGCTTGCTCAGTTATAACACGTGAGTTGAAATGATGGTGGCACCGTGAAGAAATATGCCTATATCCATTAGCACAGGGATCCTTCCCCATAGGTTGTGCCACGCTTGGGAAGGCTGTCTCTTGTACGAGGCAAGTTGTTTTACTGGAGGCATCATGGACGTGAAGATGTTCTTCGTTTCTCCCTGTGAGCTGAGCAGCAAGCGTGGCCGCAGGGATTGCAGACACTGCGTGGGCGTTTTCTGGCAAAAGGCCATGTAGAAGGCCAAGAGGAGAAACCGTACTGCTGGCAGTCACGCTGAAGCCACAGATGGTGAAGAAACCACATCACCAAAGGCCGGCCTTGAGAAAACATCCTGATCACCTTCCTCTGCAACCAGGAGCCACCACTGACCCGCTCACAGTAGACGCTGCTTTTTCCGTGAGCTTGCACAGACCCAGGGGTTTCTTCTCCTTGGTAAACCCATGATGTCCCCAGCAGGGACACCCTGCCACCCCAAACTGCTCCTGGGAGCTCAGCTCCCAGCTGAAAAGCACCTGGACAGTCCTATGCCCTGGTCTTTCCTACACTTCCCCAAGGCGTGATGGAGCTGAGAGCGTACCAGGAAGGATCTGCGAGTGCCAGTATGAAGGTGGCATTGTGTTGAGCAGAGACTTTGTGCAAAGTTTGTCCATTTTGCCTGATTTCCCTGCTATGAATGAACCTAAGAGCTGAAGGGCAGCTTTGTCCCTGTTCCCTCAATGTCTTCCTGTAGGTTTTTAGGCAAGACATTGAGTCTCTTGATCCCGAGGAGGATAATCGCTTCCATGGCTGTTGGCAAGGGTAGGAGCTGGCTGCCCTCAGTGCTCAGTAGCTTGAGGCAGAGTATTCGCTCCATTCCCTTGGAGAGAGCAGGAATTATTTACTGGGGAAAAGATCCTCATTACAGCTGGAACATGTCCCAGGGACCAGCGACCTCGAGAAAAAGCAAATCTGGTGATGAAACCAAAAGCAGAGGTGAAAAGGCCAGCCTGGTGATGGGGTCTTTGCCCAAGCCGAGCCCCATCAGTAATGGCTGATACGCTGCCAGGCTCAGGGACCGCCGGAGGAGCAGGGTCTCCCCACGGCAGCGTGCACGGCGTGGGGGCTCATGTCCCGGCTCCAGCCCTGCTACTCTGCAAACAGGAAGCTGGCGAGCAGCTGCTGAATAAGTCATTTTGGGGAGTTTGTACCAAACTGGCTTTCAACTCCTGAATGTGTAGGAAGGAAAAAGCCGTGAATACGCCTTTGTGACCAAGTTTGGCACCAGCCGTACTCTGTGAGCAGGACAAGAATGTGGCCATTTAGAGGGGAGTCAGCTGCCCTTTAAGAAATGAAATGATCCCTTCCCTTTCCTGCGAGGCTTTATTCAGGGGAGAATAGGAACGAGACAGTGAGCAGCTTCTTTCTCTTGCTGGCACTGAGGGCTGCGATCCAAACCGTGGATGTTGGAGCGCAGGAAACACCCCACTCCAGGGAAGCTCCACAGCCCAGCGATGAGCCCAGCTGGCTGGTCCCTCTTGCTGCAGCCCATCTGCTCCAGAGGAATTGGACTGGGGCAGCAAAGCTCCAGATCTGCCCTTTCCCGGATGATCACACACACCCAGCAGTGATTTCACTGGGACTCCAGCAAAACATCTGTCCATCTCCTCCACAGGGCTCGGAGGGGTAATGGAAGTGAGCAGTTCGGAAGGTTTTGCCCTTTTCTGAAACAATTCCCCACACAGTTTTTGAGAAGTTTCTGTACGTTACGTTAAAAATGGACGGTGTCCAAACATTTGCGGGTTTTTTTTTTTGGAAAGGCTTAGATATTTTGTACAGATCTTTCCTTTGTGGACAACTTGAAATCCAGGGGCTTTGTAGCAATCTGGAATGAAGACACGCTCTGTTTTATCAAATCCTTTGGGAGGCTGGCCTTCTGCTTTCCGTCTAGTTGAAGCTTTGACCATATTCACTGGTGCAATTGTCACGTCCAGTGAAAGAGGGAACAGGTCTCTGGAGCAGACAGTCTGCCTTAGCTGAGGCTCTGAGAGGACAACTTGGTCATGCCTGTACCCAAAAGTTCTCCAAAGAGTGACTTAGGAGTTTTTTGAATGACTGTCTTTGGGACCTCACTAGTCCTGAAGCAATAGGAAGCTCCAGATGCTTCACGTGCCAGGAAAAAGGAAAAACAAGCCATGCGGATATTTGTAGGTTGGCTAGTGCTAAACTGTATTGCTCTGCTGGGATCATTTGCTCCAAGTGTAGACTTTCTGTAATAAATGCTTGTAATGAAATGTAATACATGCAGGGGTCTTGGGTGGAAGTCAAGATCAACAGTTGCTTTCTTCTTGGGTTTAAGAATTATCATTCCTTTCTTGCCTTCCCCTGGTTTGGCATCTAATGACAAGCATAAACAGAAAATTGGTTAAAAACTTTGCCGGCAGCTTCCTCTTTTAACCATGTCCTGCAGAAGATCTGGAAAGACAGAGACAGCTATACCAGCCCTTATTCATTCAAGGTCAGCAGTGTCTTCTCTAGTTCCTGCACCAAATAATCTGCTGGAAAATGGGGAGTCTTTACAGCATAGGGAGGTTTGACAGATGTTTGTAGGCTCACTGTTGATGGGGTTTAATTACAAATAACCCTTCTTTCCTGTTTGCATAGCACCAGTATTTCAGTGTACATGTATCGCGGTGTCCGGTTTTGGATCCTCAGTAGAAAGGAGAGGCAGAGAAACTGGAAAGGCAGTGAAGGGCCACTGGGCTGGCTGGGGCTGGGGAGGAAAGGCTGGGAGAGTGGCTTTGCTCACCCTGGAGCAGGAGGTGGAGGGGATCGATATGCACCTCGCACGGCGCATGGGGGTTACAGGAGGCCACAGCACAGACAAGGGAAACTGGCTGCACACAAAGACAGGGCTCTTCCCCGTGAGAGTGGCGCAGCCCTGGGACAAGAGGGACATCCATCTTCAGAGGTCTTCAAAACTCAGTGGCAATGCCACACTCTAGACATGCCACAGACAGAGCTCATAAAACCTTTGGAAGCTGGTAACCCCCTCCTCTTCCTCAGCTCTTGTTTCAACCTGAAAAATCAGGAATAGTGCAGAAGGACCAAACCAGCAAAGCAATGACAGACTGGGAAGAGGAGCCACCTTTCCAGCCATACTTTTTCCCATTGACTGGGCAGCACAGGGGGACCAATACGGTTTAGACCAGAACCCGTGAAATTAGATTGTTTGGAATAGTTTTTACATTAAATATTATAGTTCCTTAAGTCTAACTAATTACGGTATTTCTTGCTAAACATTGACATGATTAAATTATTTGTTGCTGGAGAGCGGATCTATGTTACTGGAACAGGGAGAGTGGATTTTACTTTGAAATTTCAGCCTCTCACTTTGTCTCTTGTTTGCCTATGCCAAAACTATTCTTAAAGATTTGTTTAAAGATTTACTGGATTTACTCAAAGCCCTGTTATTTTAGCTGAGCAAGTTCTTTGCAGGGTTGTTGTCAGTAACTGAATTAATTTTTTCTCCAATTACTGAGTTCATATTTTTACATCAAGATAGCAAGATAGCATATCTCTACTCTTTCTTCAAAAATGTAGTTTATTTCCGAGAGACCAACCAAAATTCCTCAGTTGTTTTATGAACTCTTTCAGTTCATTTATGAGTAACTGAACTGGAAACCTCCTTTTTTTTTTTTTTTTTTTTTTAAATTCAATTCTCTTTTAGTTAATGTGGGAACTTAAAAGATGCTGAACTTCATTGTGGCTAATGCTGGTTTGAGTCCCTTTCCATGATGCTCTCCTTTCTGAACTGAACTAGATCACTCATTATTGCCAATTTTGAATGTTCCCCTTCAAGGCTTGTCTCCAGCAGCAGGATAGAAGCCACCTGGGCTAGCCTGGAGGGATGCAGTTACTGCTGCAGTCTACCAAACCTTGCTTGTCCACCTAATCTTGTTTCTCGCAGTGCTTTGGGGATGGGCTTCTTTGGCATCCGTGAAGCTGCTGTGCTGTGTTCCTACCTCTTGTGCACCTCTTCTTCATCAACGCGAGTAACTCTTAGTACTGGAAGCAAGTGTGACACCAGTGGCTGCTAATGAGCCCTGGCAGGGGGGCAAGCGAGGACCCCAAACACCACCATGACGTGCCACAGAGCACACACTCCTTATGGCTCATCTTTCCCTTCTGGCATCCATTCCCCATTAGCAGAAGTTGGACGTTTAAATGAAAGTCACCGTTCAAAACCCAGGAACTCCAGAATTACAGTTCACCAATTAAAAAATAATTTGTGCAATTTGAATTCAGCCGCTCCCATGCCTGCATTCTGATAGCGAGGTTTGATCACACGCTTGGCAACTACACTCCATATTTGACTGCTTTATAAGAGTCCTCATGTGCCTCTTGGAAATGAATCTGTCTAGTTTTGAAATTCTGAAGCAATATTATTTCATCTCTTGCCAGTAGTGGATTGGAAAATGATAAGAGTCTTTCAGGCTACATAACAGATATTTTGGGGGTTTCATCTTACTTCTCCCATGACATTTTTATTCCTTCCATATGAAACATACATATATATATGTGTTATATATATATGTTAAAAGCTCCTTTTTTTGTTGGAGTAAACTGGCGAGAAGGCAGCTATTTTGCTAAGTGACATTTCCTAAATATTTTGGAAATAACAGCCTTCTTTACACATGCTTTTTTTTTCCTTTTTTTTTTTTTTTTGCCAATTTCCCCAATGGGTTGACCAAAATGAAAGTTGCCATTTTGATCCAAATGGATTTTCTGGGTGAAATACAGTTTAAAATAAATATTTCTGTAAGGGCCAGCCATGAAATCCTGGTTTTATGTTATTTCCACTCCTCCGCCTACTCCTGCCACTGCAAACACACACATTCCCTGCAGCCAGAGCTAGGAATGATCAATTGCAATTAATCTGGGCAGAAAATGAAGGGGTTGAGTTTTGATGTGATTTCCTCGTGCTCTGCTGGGCAGCAGCTCCTGTGGCTGCGAGCGATCTGGGGCACCACCACCCTCCCAGATCCTCAGCATTTTGGCTCCTCTCCTGCTTCGTCTCCCTGGTTTTGGTCCCCAGCCCCACATGGACTCGCTGAACACGCCTGTGAAGTGAATTATCCATCCCGGTTTGGGCAGAATAAGCAACGGCCTAAGATGGTGGGGCTTGGTTTTATTATTGGGCCTCTTCCCTGGGCTTTAAGTCCTGGCTTAACACCCTGTCCCTGCTCTGTGTGCAGCCCTGCGGGCCTGCTGCCAGCTCAGCCCGCAGCACATCCAGCACCTTGCCAGGTGCACAAAATGGCCAGGCTAGGGTCACCTCTGTGTCCCTCCTTGCCGCCGCGTGATCCCGCATAATGTCTGCAATGTCTGCTGGTGCCTGAGGGTGACAGAGGCTTCAGAAGACTTTCTGCTCAGTGTTACGTTTTTGAACTTAATGTAAACTGAGTGGATTATAAGATATTCAAGTTGCAATTCAAGTTGCAACATAGCTGCTTGTTAAAATCTTTTTTTTTTTTTTTTGAAAGCAAAAGGTATTTCATTTGCACTCTAAAAAGTGTCAATTTTTTTTTGCAGGTTAGCCACACCATTCTCAGCTTGGCATCTGATCTGGAGAGGCGGAATCTGTACTCCAAGCATTTTGTGTCAACACTCCAGATCGATGGGCCGTTAGCACCCATGGCGCAGGAGAAACGGCACTGCTGGGGCTGGGTGCTCAGAGCAGCCAGTGCTGCTCTTCCTGGCGTGAGGCTGGGGCAGAGAGCAGCAATGCCAGCTGCACACGCAGGAGCTGCAGGTAGCAAGGAAGAAGAGGAGACTATTTCTGTAGCAGCTCTGGTGAACAGATCCCACAGTACCAACCCTACTTCACCTGTCCATGGGATCCTCCCCGCACAGGGGGCTGGGGATAAAAACCTGACCTGCCATTGGTACCCAGGAACCTAGTTTGTTCTCTGACGAGGGGACGTAGGTGATCTCTGATCTACCCTGGAAATGCATTCCCCAAGGGGAATCCCCATCCTCTCGCTCCTGGCAGTTCCCTCTCTGGCTCCTGGCCAGGCCACCTGCATTTGAAACTCCGTGGGACTTCGTTTGGGTTTCTGTGTTATTAATCCTCCCCAGAAGAAATCCCAGGCCTTTCTGGACGTCTTCCCTGTTTGCTAGGACAGCTGCCAGGGCTGCGCCGCTGCTTCATGTCAGCACAGGAGGCACTGCAAAGCCCGTGTATTTCCAGAAGGCAAGGGGAGCTCTGCTTTCCCCGTGAAGGCTGCAATATGATGCTCTCCGCTGTGCTTGCTGGATACTGGGATGCTTTCTTGGCCTAAACCCTGAACAAAGCACATCAAAATCAAATCATCTGTCTAGATAACTGGCGATCCAGATAAAAATAGACCTCTGTGCTCCTGGTGTGTCCCAGCTGTCCTCACAAAACTGTTAGGCAACGCATGCAGGCTGTAAGAAGGTAAGGGAAAAGGGGCTGCGCTGGCTCAGAGTATTGCACGGCTCCCAGGTGCCACGTGTCCAGCGGTGGCCGTAAGCACATGCCAACACCACCATTTGCCTGCTTGGATATATAATCAATATACACTGCAGCCTGATTTAATACTTAATGCCACAAGGAGCATTGCATACAAATGTGCATGCGGGAGGGACAACTGTGGGGTGCTGATGAAGATGAGGTATTGAACAAACGTGTGAAGTACCCACGGGCTGTTCTGCACCACTCCTGGCCGGTGCAGTCCCTCCAGTGCCTGGCTGTAAGTGGGCAGGCATGGGGCTCACCTGGCTTTGAAGGAGCAGTTTAAGTGAGCTGCGGCAGTAGCAGTGCTGCACTTCATGTGCTGATGGGTATCTATTACACTGGGTCTTAACCATGACTTGTGGCAAGATCACAGTTTCTCATAGGTTTCAAGCAGAAGGGAGGAAATTCCAGTTTCCAGCAGAGAAGAACGAAGCAAATTCATGTAATCACATGTTCACATTAAGCATAACAGGCACCAGAAGAGAGCTGTCCTTCAGCTGGTCCTCAGAGGCCACGTTTCAAACAGAAGTACTCCCTGCAAGCATTCATGAGGGAGAAAAACAAGGCTGGATGACCTGCTCAGGACCAGGGCTGGCGGGTGACACTTGGCTCTACTTTCCCCTTTCACAGCCTCCAAATGTCCCCTCAACACCAAACTGCTGCTGTGCACCAGCTTGCGCTCAAGAGAGCAGCAGTCAGAAGCTGGCCTTAAGTCACCCTATCCCATGTATTTTAGGCTGATAGGACTCAGTGCACTGAAGGAGAAACACCCTGGATGGCGATGGGAGCAAGGAGAGTGTATTTTTGACCAAGAGGGTAGACTAAGTGCAGATGCCTGCAGTTGTGTAAAAAAATCCCACCCCACAGACGCGGGGGATCTGGGCAGGGAAGCACTGGGGGAACTAGAGCTCGTGGGATGGCCCTAGCAGTGCTGTCTGCACGAGTGTTATACAGGAGCGAGAAATCACGTTTCGGTGCAAGAGCTTTGTTTTTCTTGCAAAATGCACATAATGTTGGCAGGAGGCTAAGAAAGAGCAGGGGTGGGTCAGAGTCACACTCTGGCTCCAAAGCGTTCCTCCTGGGAGATGCTGAAGGGCCTGCGAGTTCATCTCTGCTCTGTTATGTTACTGGACACTTCTTTTCCTTGTTTATGTGGTAGAAACATCTGAAAATAATTTGTGCCTGTTAAGCTTCACGGAGTTTTGCGGCCGGTCAGGGTTCTGTGTGCAATTTGGTCTCCACCTTGGCCAGGACTAGCCGGGGCTGATCTGTGTTTGTTCATTAGCTAACGAGATGCAATGTAGTTAGCAGGGCTCTCTGGGGGGCTGCCTTCGAAGCGTAACTGCCGTTGCCGTGCGTGGGCACGCGCAGAGGTGGGTGCGGTACCGATGAGCTCACCCTTCGCAGGGAGCGCTGGCCCCCGCGACGGCGGCTCTCCTGCTCATCTCAATCGCTCTCGCGCGCAGGTCGGCAGGGAAGATGCAGTGAGATGGCAAGGAATGCGCCCCCCCGTTATTACTAATATAAAAAGCATCTGCAGCTGTGGGTTGGGGACCCGCTGAAGAGGGATGTGCATGCTGCAGGCCTTGCTGGAGCTCTAGCAAACCTCTGCGTGAGCAATACATGCTGACCGATGCTCTGGAGAGGACGGATGGAGAAATCTTCGGCAACAATCCCAGGACAAAGGCGAGGATGGCTGAGCAATCGAGGTGAGAGGATGCCATCCAGAAGAGGGAAACGTTTAAGCTGGGAGGAAAGAAACAGCTTAGGGAAGGGATGATACACTAACCACATGGCTGGAGGAGGAGGAGGTGTGAAGAACTTGATGGGAAACACAGGACTGAGGCAGGGGGAATGAGGCAAGGAGCAGGTAAAGGACAGTGAAACAGCAAGAAAGAGTGAGGTGACTGGGAGCAACCAAGCTGTTCTGTGCGAGGGCAGTGCACGCCACCCCTGTGAGAGACTCGCAGGTGAGGGCTCCCCGTG
>NW_009233816.1:11069-11384 GCF_000690835.1 Fulmarus glacialis | reverse complement strand
GGGGGGACAGCCCTGTGGCCATGACACCCAGCATGAGGGGACACAGCCCCAAGGCAGGGACCCCGAGTCCTCCCCCGTGAGGGGACAAAACCCCATGGCCATGACACCCACCATGATGCGACACAGCCTGTGGCAGTGACCCCGTGTCCTCCCCTGTGAGGGGGGACAGCCCCATGGCCATGACACCCACTATGAGGGGGGTCAGCCCCGTGGCAGGGACCCCGTGTCCTCGCCTGTGAGAGGGGACAGCCCCATGGCCATGACACCCACCATGAGGGGACACACCCTTGTGGCAGGGGCCCCGCATCCACCCCC
>NW_009233816.1:0-11051 GCF_000690835.1 Fulmarus glacialis | reverse complement strand
ATGGTAGCAACATCCCCCCTGAGGGGACACAGCCCTGTGGCCATGACACCCACCATGAGGGGACACAGCCCCACAGCAGGGACCCTGTGTTCTCTCCCTAAGGGGACACAGCCATGTGGCCATGACATCCACCATGATGGGACACAGCCCCATGGCAGGGACCCCGTGTACTCCCCCATGAGGGGGGACAGCCCCATGGTCGTGACACCCACCATGATGGGACACAGCCCTGTGGCAGCAACCCCATGTCCTCCTGCTGAGGTGACACAGCCCCATGGCAGCAATATCCTCTGTGAAGGGACACAGCCCCATGGCAGTGACATCCACCAGGAGGGGACACTGCCCCATGGCAGTGACTCCATGTCCTCCCCTGTGAGGGTACACAGCCCCATGGCAGTAACACTGTTGTCACGCATCTCCCTGCCCCATGATGGATGAACCTCTGCTCCTCCTGCCCCATCCTGTCCCTCAGCCCCATAAACAATGTCACCCCCACCCCGAAAATGTGCCATTGACTGTGGTCCCAAAGAAAGCTCCCCGCTGACACCGAACCGCCTTTCAGCTTGATCCTAAAATGTCCCACCAGCTGCTGAGCTGCCGTGCGTCCCCCCCCGCGCAACCCAAGAGGCATCTTCACCCAAGGACACCCAAGGCAGAGCTTCCTCCGAAAAACGCCACCAGCCCCCAGAAACATCCTCGGATGTCAAGGTCTCCTCCAGGTTTAACGCTGCAGCTCTCGGTGCAGCTCCCTCCTTCGGAAGCAGCTGGTTATTATTGTTATTAGTTGGTGTTGTGAAAACGACGCTGGAAGGGTCCCGTTCCCAGCCACGCGTTATCGGGTGCGGTGGAGCCGTCCTTGCACGGAGATCCCACGCTCTGCCAGAGGCCCGGTGGGGATGAAGGGCAGGACCGAGACCAGGCTATGCGTACCACCGAGGGTTTCTGCATTTGCTTTTGTCATTTCATCTTCTGAGATATAAATAAACTACGTTCATCATATGAGCACACCTCTGGCTTCCCTCACCGCTGCTTGCTAAGGTTGAAAGCTGCTGGTCTGAATATCCCAGTATCATCACTTAATTAAATGAGAAGGAGATAAAAGAACTTCCCAAAACACGGTGCACCATGACTGGAACAACGCAGGAGGGGCAAGGAGAGCCTGGCAAAAACTGTTAGTTCACGTGAAGTTCACCGGCTCTTGCACATCATGCCTACAGTTGCCAAACACGGTGCCGTGCGAGACCAGATGGATGTCGCTTTGGATGTGTTAACACCAGCGACGAAATCTGTCCTCCGACGGCAGTCACCATGGAGATCTGGTAGAAGCTTTCCGAGGACCAAGAAGCAAAGAGACACGTCAGTGGTGGAAGGAAAGAGGATAAAAATAGCAGGGCGATTTCTGAGCCCAGCAGCCTGGCGCTGCCTTCCCCCGGGGCTGGGTCGGGAGCTGTATCGGGGGGAAACGCTGCGTATTCTGTGCCTGCCTCCGCCGGCTGCTCTGCAGAGGCCGGTGCTGCAGGCGAGTGCCGGGGCATCCGTGGCAGAAGGCTGGTGCTTCCAGCACCGCAGCTTACAGGGGCAATCCCCCGTGGCAAAACACCGTGACGGCTGCTGCAAGGAGCCGATCATTTGTGCTTTAAACTGCTTTGGACTTCAGGCCGTTGAGATGAGCTACCTGTGGCTACGGGAAATACATAAGGCGCTGCTCGGTGTGCAATACGTACCCAGCTCCGATGTAAAATCTGTAGATACCGCCGTCTACCGCTGTTAGCAACTAAGAAGATTACTGTTTTCGTTCAAATTAGTAGGGGCTTGTGCTGTTGGGGACTGAGCTAATATTCCTGAAGTCAGTGGTAACTATTGCGTTGTCTTCACTGAGCTTTAGAAACAGGGTTAAACACCAGCGGTTGAAGAGTGAGTGGCTGGCAACAATCCTTAATGGTTTTAATTACAGGATGAGAACTACGAATGACACCAATGCCAGGTTCAATCCTGAATGCTCAGTTAGGCAATGGTGTTATCACAAATAAGGATGTCAGAAACAGGGTCTGGTTTTCTCTGGTATGAGGACGCTGCTTACTCCACTAGATTAAAGTACAAGGGGGTTGAGCACAGGGATGGGAACTTAGAAATCAAGTAGTCATCCAATTCTGATGTTGACTTTAGTCTTACTTTAGTCTCACTCTCCTGCACCAGCAGAAAGAATGAGGACCGCTGTTTTCAACACCGCAATGTAGTGCTTCAGCAAGAAGAGGAGCCCAGTGCCTGGAGCGTGGCGTGACTCAGCCAGCAAGACCACGTCCTGGAGAAAAGCAGAGCATGAACCTCCACAGAGCAATGTGGGAATAAGCTATGAGGCACTGTGACAGTCTGTCTAAAAAGAAATGTTTGGCTTTGAATGGAATAAAAATACACATATTTTTTAAAAATTTCCACCAAAACATCACATTTTTCTCATGGGGAGAAAAGCACCAAAACATTTCCATAGATTCATAAATATTCACGTCAAATGGGGAGGGAGAGGGACATTGTTACCATGTAGGAGGACCTTCTAACGAGCACCAACCATAGATTTTCCATGCGTCAATTGGCTTCTAAAGCTATGGTGAATTCTGAGCATATTTTTAAGAGGAAAACTTAGTGCTGTTTTTGATGCCATAGAAAATCCCACCCAGCCTCCAACTTCAAATTTCAACCGCAGATCACTTTTTACCCTTGCCTGGTAGAGTCAAAAGTCAGCTGTGATCAAGTTTTTGGTGTTCCCGAATGGTCTTGAGGTCTGGGATCAACCGACCTCTTCTTTGATCAGCTGAACAGATTGATTTCTTGGAGCCCTTCACTCTAAGGCACCTTTTCCAGTAATTTACTCATTTATGCTTTTTTTTTTCAAAAACAACAATATTTCAAGATTTTTCTTAGTCTGTGGGTGCCAGAAGTGGACAGAGCAGTGGCTCTAGTAACAAGCACAAAGACAATATAATCCATCTGCTCCTCTTCAGCATTGTGTTGGTACCTGGGTACCATCCTGGGTACCATTAGCCAGTCCCGTTGGCCACAGGGTCACACCGAGGCTGATGTCCGGCTGATTACCCACCGTCACCTTCAATTCTTTTCAGGTCATTGCCGTTCGGGATAAAATTTTCCATTCTGTAAGAAAAGCTACATTCTTTTTCCCTGGACACATGGCATTTGGTCACCTTCACATGAATATTCATTGCTTGTGTCTGGCTTACCGAGCAATCTGGGACTTGCCCTTATTATTTGCTGCCACGCAAACTTCGTACCATTTGAAAGCCTGTCCACAACCAGTTTATTTATTCTTACCAGTCACTGACATAAGCATGCTGAATTTGTATTGTTCTAATTTATTAATCAAATCATCATGCAGTACCAACACAAATGCATCAAAGATGTCTGTTACCAGCTCATAATCTCACTGAAAAATGATATCGAGTTTGCCTGACAGATTCTATTTCCCTTAAAATCATGCTGGCTGACGTTAACTCTTTTATGTTTCCTTAATTTCCTACTAATGAAGTTCCATATAATTGTTTTTTATGGGACTGACAACAGCCCGATGGAGCTTTAAAAACTCTCCCTTTTAATTACTGACCTCTCATTAGTGGTTTCCAGTCCTCCAGAACTTCCCCATTGTTCCAAAACTTCCTAAAAAATCAATGTAACAGGTCAGAAACCTCGAGCAGCCCTTACATAGCCTCACGTGCAGGTTACCTGGGGCTGCTGGTTCAACAGCCTGCCTCTGCCTGCAACTGCTCGGTCGCTCCGTCACTGCTGAAATGAAAAGTCATCATCACTGTCTACAAGTTACTGTGTCACCTGGGATCTTCCCAAATTCGGGACCAGTTGTAATTCTGCCATTTCACGGGAGCGATACCACCATCAGAATTTCTTTCTTTTTTTTTTTAAACCTTAACAATCTCTTTCTTATTGTGCTTATTTTGGTTTTTCATTTTGTGCTGTTACTTTGCTGTACTGTTTGTAACATCTCCCGGCTTCTCTGCTTCCTTACCCGCTCCCCCCTCTCGCTGCTGGCTTCTTTCCTTCCAGTTGCCTCCATGCTCTTCTGACCGCACCTATATTCAAATAACGACGGGCACGATGCCAAGCTACTCTTATATTTGGTCTCACCAGTGTCATTCAGGAAAACATTTCACAGCGAAATGAGGGGGCCAGCAAACAGATCCAGGAATTAAAAGTAGAAAGAAAGGAGCAAACAAGGCCAGATGCTGTTGACCTGGAAGACCAGCCTCCTGTCTAATGACTCATCCCCCACGTCGTTAGACACGCAGATTATCTCAAGCAACCTCTCTGGGCAGGTCCCTTCTTTTGGGGTGTGGACTGGAGTCCTGGAGCCCCTGTAGTTGCCTCCACACTCTCCTCCTGCATCCCCAGCCTCCACCTGCTCCCCACCTCTCCCTTCTGCCTTCGCCAAACCCCTTCGGCCATAATCCCGCTCTCAGCCGGCTGGGCATCCTCAGCGTTTGCTTTCTCCTACCCAATCCCTTGAAGCTGGACAAGGAACGGCGCACGGTATTTCTGAAGCAACAAGAACGCCGCGGGAGCTGACTAAGCACGCAAGTCAGCCGGTCCTGTTTGCTCTGGGTGTGCAGCAGCCTGGTTTCCTTCTTAAAGGCTGACCTTTAGCACCCTCCGCTTCAACCCCAAGGGAATAAATAAATCTCTGCTGCCCGGAGAGGTGCCTGCATTTCATTTACTGCCCCTCCTTCAGCCGCCTTCTGCATTTTTGCCACGCGGTGCCAACTGAAAGCACCCCCCGTGCGTCCGTGAAATGCAATCTTGCCCTTTCCAGAGAGGAGAGCTCGGGGCTTGGCTGCCCTTTCAGGGGAGAAGGGGAAAGGGCTGCAGCTGGGATGGAGAGGCAGAGGAAGCGAGGAGCCACAGGGAGCTGGGCTGGCTGCTCCTGGTTGTATGGAGGGTGGGAGAAGCGCTGTCAGCAGCTGCCGCTTCTGAAAAGGGCCACAGCTCCCTCTGCACTGATTGCCACCATCCCACACACTTTGATGCCACCCACAGCAGAAGCACCAGCCAGCCGGGCTTGCCAGAGACTCGGGACGGTGATTGCACCCCGGTCGTGCTGCTCTCAGCGCAGTCCTGCCTTGGGCACGTGCCCTCGCCTAGACCTGGCTCTGCGTGGTTTATTGCCTACGGGTGCATTCAGCTGCACATATTGGTAACCACAAGATAATCCAGGCTTCCACAACATATTTACAGAGGATAAATCCCCATTTTCCAGCCACTACGCTTAAAAATCCTGTTCTGCTTTACATTTCTGGCCAAGACTGAAATAAATATTTAAGCCTCTCTGATATTACCATGCTGTTCTCCAAATCCCTGCTTGGGACGTACCTTGATGCTTCTAAACACGACTCTTGTTTTCTCGTGCATTTTATACCTTTTTTTCTGAATACAGGAAATTATAGCTCAGACAGACTGAAACAGTGGCGAGATGGACTTCAGCCACGGAGTTCTGGCTTCCAACCTTTGTGGAGGATTTTTCAAATCTGAGTTTCTGGTTTGATTAAATACAGGGACGGGGATCTCAGGTGGCAATGCCGGGGTGAAGATCTTTTGGCAAGCTGTGCTGCAATTTCTGAAGTCCTGCCAAAACCCACCAGCATGGCATGGGATAGCTTCATCTAGACAGGATTTGAAGACCAAAGAGGTGGATTCCCACTTGAGGTTCAGAACTGCTCCTTAGCTCTGGAGTGTTTAGCTGAACCTGGAAAGCCCGTGCGGGCAGGGAGCATTGCAGTGAAGGAAAGGGCTGGTCTCCCTGTCTTTGTTTAGAAGCAGAAGGACAAACGCATTCATCCTTAGGCTTCAGCGGTGCGTGATATATTTCTATTCCACGTACGTCAGGAAGTGGTTAGCACCTTTGCGAGCGTTGAGTTCTGCTCTCTGCCGCACCTTGGGGCTGCGTGGCTCACCCGTGACAGCAGCAGAAGGGATCACCATTTATGAGTGGGAGGGAGACCCTACCTCCTAGACCCGTAACGAGGGGAGATTTCCTCTCTGCATGCTCCCCTTCTCATCACAGATAGCTGCAGGAGTGAGGTTTCTGCTGTGCCGCTCAGCCCATCCTCATTATTCTTGCCGCCATGAAACCCAGGCAGATAGCAGCCCCGCTGCATGGAGCAAGCGATCTGCTGGCATCTGAGGCATCTTGTCCTTAGGAGGTCACACAATTAGCTGCCGAACATGATGAGATCCCACAGTTGGGGTGGCCTTTGGACTGCTAAAAACAACAAACAGAGCTCAGGAGCAAAACCACAGTCCTCCCTTCCAGCAGCCCGTGGGTAGTCATGGCAATGATGACTACAGCCAGGGCCACCTTGTATGACTTCGAGCCCTGCCCTTCTTGGGTGGTAACGCCGGGCAGAAATACCCAGGGCTCTTCCTGAAAGCTATTGTTAACAGTCCTTTGCAGAAGGAATTTAGCGCTTCCTCTCCAACACGCGTGAGCCCTGGCAGTGTTATGGCAGCTGCTGCTCTGGAGTACCAGCTCCACGGCGTTCCCACCGCCTCTGCAGCGTGCAGGGTGGGTTTTCCCCCCTGGAAGCCCTCCTGCCTTCCCCTGGATTTGTGAGAGCCCTGTTATACCCGTCAGAAGCTGCTGAGAGCATTGCAAACACACACACACAACAGCTCAGTGCCAATAGGATCCGTGCCAGAATGAAAAAATGGCTCAGGTGGCTTCTCCAGATAAATCCAATAGGTACAATCTCAAACGATGGATAATTTGGGCAATTCTGCTAATATGCCAGTAGATATTTAAAATCAGCACTGCCAAAAGAAATTTACTCCCCTGGCACTTCTCTGCTGCCTTGTACCAGTGGCTCTCCCTCTCCCTGCACTGCGCTGCCCTGGAGCGAAGCCCCCAGCCCCCCCGCTGTCCTCCCGGGGTCCCCGGGCTCAGGGGTTGCCCGCAGCTCCCTCCAGATTTTAAATGCCGCTGACACCTAGTGCTGGTTCTCTCAACTACAGCCTGAGCTGCAAGGGAAGCCCTATCGCTGATGGATGAAGAGCCGGGGCTTTCGTTGGGGTGCGTGATTTCGTGATGCTCGCACTTCTGGATCCAGCTTCATCTGCCTCCTGCTTCGTGAAGGCGAAGAGGTGCCTGCACCGTGTTGTCCCGGCACAGGAGAGTGCCACGGGGTCTGTCCACACCAGCAATAGAGCTGTGCAGCAGGAGCAAATCTCTAAGGGAACTAGGACGGTGCTGAGGGCCGAGCATCCCCACTATGCACGGGATGGGAGGGAAGCGGAGCATCTTCCATCTTTTAAGAGAATGACCATTGCTCTTGCTGGTTCTGGTACATCTCTGTTTATCTTCCCGATCAACGTCCTGGAAAGAGTTCAAATCCTCCTGCTGCCAGAGCGTGGTCCTGGCATGCAGGCTGAGAAGCTCCCGCTGCTCCGGGAGGCTCTGGGACAACCTGCTCATCCTCCAACACCTACGTGCTCACCCAGGGATGAGATGATCCCCCCTGGACCAGCTCCACCAGTCACATGTGGCTTCCCCCACGTTCACCCGACACTGCTCGTCAAAGCCTTTCACTAATGAGGGAGGGTGTCCCTGTAGTTCAGTAACACCTGTACCACAGATGATCTTGAAGGGCTTTCCCAGCACTATCGCCTTCCCAGCCCAATTTGCATCACTTCCGAAAATGCAGTGATGACCTTTCTGCAATGTACAGCCCTTCCAACTCTTCCTTATTCCATATGTTAGATGCTTTATATTGTATTTCTTGAAGTACTATTCAAATTCCCAGCCAACAGCAACCATTTCTGTTCTAAAACATATTCTCTTGAGAGAGCTCCAGAGCAATCCAACCAAAACACACTGGTTCTTAGCGATTGCACTAAAATTGTAATCTGCTCCATGGCCTTTTCCAATATTAATTTAATTTTTGCAGCTGCCATGTCTGAAGTGCTTCTTCCATGGGGAAACTTTCTTTTTGTGAACTATCCCTGCGGTCCTACAGCTGGTTTTGGATGGTGGATGAGGAGAGGAACTAGCAAGTTGCAAAAAACCACAAATATAAAAAGACAGCCAGGAAAAAATCAGAAGTAGAAAAAGAAAAAGAGAAGTAAAAAGAAAAATAGCAGGGCAGTATCTCCATCCTTTACTGGATGTGGCCCTTAGTCCAGATCTCCTGATGCTAAGTTCCCTACGCTTGCTGCAAACCATCTCCTTTTCTCCCAGAGGTGCTCTGGCAGCAGCAGGGTGGTGGGAGGAAGGATAAGAAGAGTGCTGGTACCTTCCTGTCCTTGAACACATAAAACGTGAGACTGCAGCAGGCTCTGAAATTGCTGAGCAATGCTTAGGATTTAATATTCTGCAAGAAAAGTGAAGTGGAAGAAGCAAGCTGCTGTCATGGGAGCCAGAGAGCATCTGATGTAAGAACACAGAAACACCAGGGAATGAAGTTTAACCTCTATAACTATGCAAGCAGAACTCCTAACATCACGCTCACCCTCACCAAGTCGCTCATGGAGGGTCTCCACCAGGCACTGTGTCCATCAGGCGACAGAAGAATGTCTTGGATACAGTCTTAGCAAATTTGGTCATAAATCAGATTTTGCTGACAGATCAGAATCTTCTTGTTTTCTTCTCTTGTTTTCAGCGCACAGCACATCACCCCACAAGCCGCCCAGCTGAGTCAGGAGACGCCCTTTGCGGCATAGTGACATTCAACAAATCCTCAAAATGACCAACTTAAAAAGCAACCCAGGGAATGAAAAGAGAGCTGATCTGATGGGGATATTTCATAGCTCTTATGGGTTATGAAAATTCCCTTCCCTAACTATTATCTCATCCAGTCTTTATAGTATGAAAGTGTATTAACTTTTTAAATATATATTAGTTCACATTATACACTGTAATGTAATGAGGTAGTGGAATTTTACTGGAGACTTTGGTATTGTTCATGCTTACATAAAACGAAAGGACAGCCCAGCCCTGGAAAGAAGGACTTTGCTTCTTGGAAGCTTAAAGCTCTCCATGAAGGCTAAAGGACACCCCGGGCCAACCAAGATACCGCCAGCATCCCAGCCCCTCTGACACGTCCCAGCATGGTCTGGCATCTTAGATAAGTAACTCCAGCACGACTGACTTCAGGGACATCTGGATCAATAGACAAGCAGCAAGAATGCTGCAAAAATAAAGTTGCTTTGCAAGGTTTTACTATGATTAATAATTGGTGGGGGGGGTGTTAGTGATTAGTCAAATCATGTTGTAGCTGAGTGCTTGAAAGGTATAAAAACCCCGTGTAAAACCACATTTGGCGTGCCCCAATTTGTCTGGGACACCCCATGTCCCAGAATGAATAAATATTTACTCTTGTAGTTTGTGTCCCAGCCTCTCTCCTTGGTCGGCTCGGGCCAGTTGTGAGTTTTTGTAACACCCGTTGGGTGGGGTTTGGTCTCCCGGGATGGGGAACGCTGATGTCCTTCTGCTCCCTCCGTCCCCCGCACATCTCCCCCCGCAGCAGCTGGACCGGGCCGTGCAAAATGCCTAGATTTACACCAAGATACAAGTTCCCCATCAGTGATAGGGATGGGATTTTGCTGCAAAGCAAGGAAAATATGTGGGTGCAGCAGCTACAGAAGTGATGTTATTGGCACTGATGAAGCAGAGGAAGAAGCCAAGATAACAAGTCCACCCGCCCAAGGTCAAGGCAGACACCCACGCCAGCAAAGCACAGTGTCTGGCCTCGCTAAATGAAGTGTCTGAGCCAGAACAGCTAATACAGCAGCGGGACTTCCCCGAGGAGCAGGCGCCGAGAGAAAAAGTAATGAGTTTTTGTTCTTTTTCTACAGGCGGGTGGAGCTGTCTCGAGCACATCGGCAGGTTACGTGGTGTCACAGGTCGGCTGTGCGAAAGCAGCACCGTGAGCAGGGGAAATCATTTTGCTGAGGCTGCAATGACAAGGAGCCAAAAAGATACATCACATCATCCTCAATTTGCCTAAATTTGCACAGTGCAAGGTGCGTCCTTGGCACGAGCCTCTTTGTTTACTGAGGAGCACAAAGGAGGGAATGAGACATCAGGAGGTATTTATAATTTCTCTGCAGCTCTGCCCTCCAGTTCCAGCTCTGGGCTGGTTTGGTCACCAGTTCCCCCCCTCTGGTTTTTTATTTTTAGTGAATATTAGCACAAGCAACTTCTATCAGCTAAAAACACCAGCTTCCCAGACCCTCACTCCTACATCTACACCCTTCGGTATAGCCTGGTAACAGGTCAGATGGAAAATAAGGTCTGCTGGAAGGAAAATCCAGCAAAATGATGGCCATTTCCAGCTGGCCCAGTTCTGCGTTGAGCACAGCTACGCGGGACAGGGTGCAATGTCGGGCTGGGAACCCGGGCAAGAAGCATGATGGATGCAAGAGATTGGAGCTGCCAAAATGGGAAGGGGGGAACTGGCAGTCACTAAGGCAAGTTCTGCCATCAAGAAGCTACTTGTGAAAAAAATACACGTTTGCTGTCTTATTTTTTTGCTGATGATCTTAATTTTACTGAATGTGTAAGATTTGCTTTAGCAAAACAAATATCACTCTTGGGTTTTTGCCACACCATGAATTTTTAATGCTTTATTAAAACGCTGGAGGGTTTCAGCCCAGTCTGCGGCTGCTTTAATAGAGTGAAACTCCGCTTCGTTACCTGCTCACGCACCACGGGGGCCATCTGTCCTCAGGATGCAACAGCTGGGAAACCAAGCCCAGCTGCCAGCTAATTCCACACAAACCAGGTACCCCTTGCAGAAACCCTCTTTGAAAGTTGCCTTCACACACAAAGATATTGATTTTTTAATAAAGGGGTTTAGGACTCTTTGGGATCAGACAGCGCTTTCGCTACCTAATAAACCACCGGTGCCAAGTGCCAAAAATAGATGATCGCAGAGGAAAAAGGTGTGCGAAGGCGTTGTTAGCGTGCGCTCCAGGAGGAAAGCTGCAGCGGTGGCAGGCAGCAAAGCGCCAAGGCTGGGGAGGTACAAGGCGCGGGGGGG
>NW_009233815.1:0-13768 GCF_000690835.1 Fulmarus glacialis | reverse complement strand
CCCTCAGCACAGAGCTGCCGGCTGGTCAGCATTTCTGAAGGGAAAAAAAAAACAACCAGCCCCCCCCCGCAACCAACGAGCTATTTAAGCGCACAAGCAGAAATTTAGGAGCCCAACTTGTTTTATAAAATACATTCAGGTAAAAGAACAGCAATTTAAACACGGAGATGTGAAAGCAGGATGTTTCCCATCAAGATTTTTCAGAAACCTTACGTTCAATTAAATTCTGCAAACCCAGACACGAAGCTTTTTGTAGAAAGCCCCTGAGAAGATAGCGCATCCAGTATCCGAGTAATTATGGTTCGTAATAAATTTTTGGCTTCCCTGAAGTCAAATTAAATTGTAGAACTGATTTCAATGCGATCAGGATTTCATTCATACGCTGTAAGGCAGCATCCTTGGTTTTGACAGGCTTAACTTTCCTGGTATTCCAAGAACACTGTAATTGTTGAGGGTTTTCACAATTGAGAATAATATAATGCCAACTGCATTCCAAAACCAAAAGGAAAGTTTTAAGCTGAAAAAATCTGATCTTGTTAAAACAAATACACTCAGCACTTGCCTCTGTATTAAGTCACAGTTATGAAATAAATGTGAATGTCTTCTGTGTCAGCAATTAGAGCGACTGTATTTACGTTTGCTTAAAGTTATACCAGGGTACAAGATATGCACATGAAAACAGAATCAGGGCCACTGAATGCAAAAACGTTATGCTAACTGTTCATTTCTGAAGTAAGGAGAACAGACTGCTGCATTTTCAGAGACAACATGTGTGTGCTAAAGGAATCGATGTGCTACTGCTCTGTAAAATTCACCTCTGTGTGGAGGGCCCTATGCAACACTTCTAAGGTGTGTTTTAAGGATGAAGTTTTCCAGATGTCTTCTGCTGAGCTGGAGGGAGGATTTCATCCCCTCCAAGCAGAGACTTCAGGAACGATCATCAATGAAAGCTCCCTTTACATTATCTCTAGCCCCCCAGCAAGCCAGGAAAGACAAGGTTTGATTTTAAAAGTAAACAGGTCAGAGTTTTAGCTCCTCTGAACCACCAACTGGCTTCACTGGGTAACCCACTGGAGCCTTCTGACTATGTCTAAGCTTTGCACTGGGTCTGTACATTGGTTTAACCTGAAGTGTGAATGAATCACAGGGAAATGATAAGCCACAACTAAAAAACAGAAGGAAGGAGTCCTGCCAAACAGGAATAATTGGCTGCAGACATGAGCTTTTCCCAGTCTCCAGCCCATTCATTTCTGCAGAACGGCTCTACAAAAGCGTCAACATAAATTTGACATTCTTATGGAAAACCACCTCTAGGTGGAAGTATTGACCCTGCAGACAGAGATGAGATCATAAATATCTATGTGGCAGAAGTGATGGCAACGTTTTTTTAAAACTACTTCCTCCAATATTTTGCTCTTGAAACTGTAATTAGATGAGGTGCCTTGAGATTTATATACCTGCGGGCAGGTTGCAAAGCTTGCTGGAGCCAGGAATTTGTTTCTCTCTTGGCCCAGATCCAGACACCATGGTTCAAAGAAGCGCTTCAAAGGTGCTGGACATTCGCCTTTGGTGAAGGTAGCAGCAAAGGGTGCATTCCTGGTTTTAAACATCTACTTAGGTGCAGTCCCTAGACTCCATGCTTGCCATCTTGACCGTATTTTGATCGACATTGTGGCCTGAACCTATGGTTCTTGGCTTATTCAGTGTAACAGAAAGTTTTGATTTTAACTGGACAAAACAAGAACATCACTGCTACTTCCCTTTCCCTCTTTTGAGAACAAATTGCAAGCTCCTGACTCCGTATTTGAGTAGGTCATTCAAAGGACTAGTCCTGTACGTCGAGTGCTATGGATTGTAAGCGATACGAAAGACTAGGTACTGTCTCTATTACTGCCTTGTAGCGTGAAGGTGTGATTCACAAGGGATCAGAAACCAGCCTTCTCAGACTAATTTTGGCAGAGATGCCAGGGTAAGATGGACTGTTCAGTTCCCTTGTCCAGGTGATCATGATGCTTCCTCGTTTCTCACTGTCTAGGCTCTTTGTTAGAAATTATGAGGGAAATTTTCAAAAGGCACAGAAATGCTGACTTCCACTGAATATCAACAAAAGTCAGATGCCCCACCTGCCCTTTGCACTCTAAAAGTAAATAATAAATGATTATGCTATCGGAAAGGTTTCATTTTCTTTATTTACTTTTTTTTTCTGTTTCTATTTTATACTGGAACCTGCTGAGGGTTCCTTTTGGGTTAGGCCAGTATTTTCATAAATGCCTAAGTGATGCGGGAGTAGAACTGAGCATTTTTCTTCTGCAGGTAGGTTTTATTTACTGTCAAAACCATTGTTTATATCAACTGAACATCTCTCACTGGCCATTTGTCATGCAGGGGAGAGGCTGGAAGAGAGGTGGGACAGTTGCTGGTGCATCTTAAGAGCTCTGTGGTCACAGCTCGTACCTGTCTACAGGGACAGTGGTTCAACTCCACTTTCTACCTGAGTGAATTTGCTTGTGTCTCCCACCCATCTGATGGATGCCATAAATGCTATACTACTGGGTAGCCTAAGATGCTACCTTGTTGATAACTACTCATAGCTCTGCTCCTCGCTACCTGCCATACTCCTCTGAATTAGAGAGCAAGGTTAAGCTGAAGGCAAGGTACTGATAGAATAACTTTGAATTCATGGCCAGGTAGAAAAGCTTGTGCCTAATGCTTTGTGTATCTCCCGAGTCTCTAGGAGGGGCTCTGCCATTTGTACAATACCTAGGCAGTGTTTCCACCAGCACAGTTACTCCTCACTAGCTTCCAGTGAGGAATGGTTTGGTTTTCTCATCATCGCCATCAGGCCGTGCTTAATCCAAGTTTCCTGGGTGCCATTGAATTGTGTCCTGGAAAGGTGTGTGTGCATGTGAGCAGCCAAGTCAACGAGAGAATTGATTTCCATCCACGCTGGAATGCAACATTAATTAATTCAAGCGTAAAGCAGTAGAAGTCATTTGTTCTTTGGAGGGAGGTGGCCAAAAGATGAAGAGGGAGAGGGCTAATCCAGCAAGCAGAGGCTGGCAGAGACTGACCAGCTCTCCAAAGGGAGATGGGAGTTGCTGGACACAAAAATATTTTGTAGCCCATCTGTAAAGAAGGATATATCATATTTCTATGTATTTTATATCTTTATATCTATAGCTATCCTTATGTATATTTATACATAGATAAACATATGTCTTTCACTATGTATCTCTACATAAAGTTTGGCACATACATAAAGCTAATTTCCTTAGTCAAGATAAGCCCAGATCTATTACAAAGACTCAGCCATATCATGATCGCCTTTAGACTTTCCATCATGCTGCACCCATCTGTGGTGTTGTGTGCACTGGACCAACAGTTTGAGAGGAGCAGGGAGATTGTGTTACTTGGCTGAGTTTAACTCTCTCTGCCAGAAGATACCAGGGAGGTTGACTGTTAGTGAACTCCAAAAGCCAGCTTTTCCTAGTGCACTTCTCACTGAGACTGACCACTGGTCCTGTTGGAGCCAAATGTGGGCATCTTGTGCAAGACTGGAGCTGGGAAATCATTTTTGTCACCCACACCAGATGGCAAACCAACACAGTGTTTTCTAGATGCTCTTAGTTTTAAGTAAAGAACTAGATGACTAGGAGAAAAACAAGGTTCTTATTAATAATGGGTTGTGAATGTAACCTTTCCTCCAAGCTACAGTGGCACAAGCCTCTGCACTGTGTTTTATACAAAACATACCATTTTCTCATAATCTCTTCAAGTATCAAGTACAAGGAAATGGCTTTTTGTTCACAGGGTAGCTCACTGATTGATTATATGTTCATATAGGGTCAAAGTCTGATCTTATTTATACCACCGTAAACTGCATGAATTGCTACATGCTTTATAAAGGAATATCTTTGTTATTGTTAAAATATTTGGACTAGTGACTGCTGATTGCTTGGAGTTAGTCTGGAATTTTGAACCTTGTGTTCTGCCTTTTTTATCTGGTTATCTAAATGATCAAGAAAGAAGCTTAAAGATGCAGTTGCATACTTGGGTTTGTGCTTTGGATTCTGGCATCTTTTTTGCACCCTTTCTTTATTAGGGAAAAAAAAAAATCTAAATGGCAGAGCATATATCCTCCAAGCATTTCATTCCACCCACACAGTTCTTTTTCTTTAAAACAGTGGCTTATTCCCAACTGGAAAGGCAGCAGTCTAGCTAGAAGACAGGTTATGTTCACGACAGAAAGGAAGGAGGTAGCTGAATCATAGCAATTTAACTCTGGCTGGGTGGATGTAAATCCAGCCACTGGTTGCTGCTATCAGAAGCATAGTATGATTTTGGATACAGGGAATGGCATATTGTTCTGGGTAATGAAGGCTAGAGGTCAGAGCAGGCTATGCATTTGCCTTTATTGCTTGCACTCCAGCAGGTGCAATATTCATTGCCTCTGCTCTGTGCACAGCCATCTCTAGCATTAGTAATGAAATGTCAAATCATATTTTTATTTACTTCCTTTCTTCATCACCTGCAAATAACCACATTGACAACCCCCAAACTGATCATTTGGGGGTTTCTAAGAATGCCATCAGTAAAAGTCAGTCATCAGTAAAGAGCACTACTTTCTGGAAATAAACTAAACAGGTTCATTTGAGGCTTTTCATAAAACAAATGTTGCAACAAAATTAATTTGTCCAGCATTAGTCATCACCCTTTCTGCATGTTAATACTGCTTCTTCTGGAAGAAACGGGATTTTTTTGGTTGGAGATATCCTGTGTTACACTCAGCACTCACAAAAGGCAGAAAAGGCACATCTGAGTGTGTCATATTAACACGCTTCACTGTCCTGCATGGCCAAGTCATGCAGGCTAGCTTTGGTCACAGATCAGTTGTTACTGTTTTCCAATGAGTAGCTACTTATACCTGCTGTCTTGTCAAAATCTTTGCTGCAACAGGCCAGAGGATGGCTCTTTTTTGTGTTGATTTGCCTCAGAACCAGGTGGCTTCTGAGGAACGTAAGCATATAAGAGGAACAACCTCTTTAGGAATGTGGTAGAGTCCCCATCGCTGGAGGTTTTCAAGAAGCGATAGTACAGGGTGCGAGATAATCCTATCTAGGCTCCCTTTCCCTCGAAAGGTTGGACCAGATGATCTTTCGAGGTCCCTTCTAACCTGGGCTGTTCTGTAATTTCGTGATTCTGTGATTTGGTCAGGTTGTACCTTTGCGCCAAAAACCTTCCAAGAAAACCAGTATTTGGTGAGTTTCATTCCCAGAGTAAGTTTCTCCTGTGATGCACGCTGTGCGAACGCAGGTGTGGAAATGGGTGTGTGGAGGAGTCTCCTCTAGACTCATCCCCTCAGCCTCCTTCCTTTTGTTCCTTTCTTCTGGAGTTTGGCTTTTGCTTTTTACGCTGAGAGGTTTTTAGGGAAGGGAGTGTTCTGAGCGCAGAGGGTTGCTCAGGAGGCAGAAATTGCTGTTGTAGGGCTCTTGGATATTCCTGGGGAGCGCTAGGTTTGTGCTGCCCGCAGACAGCACGGAACTCACCAGGATTCACCTCCAATAGGTCAGAGACGGATGTCATCTCCACATCTGAATGGCCTGATGTCTACTCATGGTTAGGAAGAGAGAAGAGGATGGGAGCTCTTGGGTGGGGACATGTTGCTGCCTTTCCCATCGTTTAGCCCCTGTGAATGTAAATTTTCCAACATGCTGATGACAAAGGGTGTTTGGGGCTCTTGTTTCATTTGCAGATATTGGACATGAGAAAGGCAATGTTTTCTCCAAGGAGGCGAGCAATCTGTCTGTACCTACAGGTCTCTCTTTGATTAAAATTAATTAATCACAAGTACATGTTAGAAATGTGCCAAGCACTCGCTGATCAGAGAAGCTCCCAGTCAAAGGACAGACACGTAGAGAGAATTTAGAGAAAAGCCAGGCATTATGTTATCCTTTGTGGAGTAGCTGCTGCAAGAGCAAATGCATAGTATTTTGATCTTTTGGAGGGGAATATTTTAGGAAGCCTACAGAGAATGTCCACTAGGATTAGAAAAGTACTTCATAGTTTCTGATGAAGAGGATGTTCGGCCTCCCAGCTTTTTCTTCAACAACTGTTGCTTTTCCAACTTATGCCAATCCAGCTCCTGCTCAGAATTAATGTGGTAGGTAAGAGAGAAGCGACAACTTTCTGTCAAGGTGGGCTGAGGATAGTTCACCTGAGTTACATTTCAAGGTGTCTCAGGCTTTTGAATCAAGTATCAGTTTCTTAGAGGGGTTTAGACACGTCTGTGACTTTTTTATTCTGCCCGAGAACTTCCAGAACATGGGAGATGTTGGACACTTACATTCCTCTGGTCTTTCAGTTTCTCTGTCCTAGAAATAGCCTTTTGTTAGGTGGACACGAGGAAGGGGAAGAAAAGCTGTGATTAGTGACGCACTCTGTTGTGACTGGCTGGAAAGAGATGATTTGAGGCTTGCCTACAGCTCCTGCTCAGAAGCAGGGTGTTCTCTTTGAGAGGAAAGCATTAGCCTGATATTAGATCATTTTAAATTTAATCCTGTGAGGGCTTTAAAGATTTGTCTAGATTATCTGTATGTCCTTTTGGGTGCAGAATTTCATAATCATTGACCTAAACTGCCTTCACAATCACTGCACTGTTCCTCAGCATTGCAGAGACGTTTCATCAGACTCTGATTGGCATATCACAGGTTTACTTAGGATGAGACAACTACAGTAGAGACTTAAGTACTTATGCCTAAGTGCAGACTCATAACTGCCCACCATAGGCTCTGAGCACCTGTCCTGGAAAGTTATTAGCTATAGCAAAATCCCTCACAAACTCCATGGGATTCTTGCTTCTGAACATGGAAACTCTTCTTAGAAGAAGGTTTGGGAAAGACCGTGGTGTGCTTTTCAGAGAGAAAGAGGTGTCAATAATGTGATACTCAGCAAGTTGAAATCTCTATGGAAAAATGACACCTAAAGCACCTTTCATGGTGCTTTAAGACACTTTTCTTCCAATGATTTTACTCTTCATTAGACAGCTAAATAATTTTCAGGTTCTGGATCCTAGCCCGTTGCTGAATTAGTGTTATTAAGGAGGAACATAATATGAAACAGTAACATAACTCTCAAACTGTTATTTACTATGGGAACTCCTGCATATGTGTGCTCAGATTCATCCAAAATGAGGATCCTCTTTGTACGGACCTCCAGGCTTTATTAATTGACCACAGCTGACCTGTTAGCTCACAGTGACAATCAGCATCAATGTCTACAATGTGCTTGCTCCCCTTTGAGAGGTGTCTTGCCTAAAGCTCAAAAAACCGAACTAGTGACCTCAAATGACCTTAATTTCTCCAAATTAGAAGTTTCATGTCCTACATGTCCCAGAGATGGAAAATTAAATAGAATGATAAAATGTTAGAGTGATGACCTTTTTGTGACAGAAATGCTAAATTGTGAAGTTGGAGGACCAGAATTAATTTCAAATTCTCAACTTAAAGGAAACTTCAGTGTTTGAGACCAAACTTAACAAAAAAGCTAATCCTTCTAGTGATCTCAGAAAGAAAGATTAAAAATGAAATTTGCTTCTCCTCCAAGTGCTTGTATGCAGCTCCATTCCTAATATACGACTATACCAAATTTCAACAGCCTAGCATCATGGGAATGTGGAAATCTGTTGTGTCGGTCATTCACCCTGATGCATACATCTGTATTATCTTAGACTGCATTTCTCCAGTGACCAAACTCTGCTCTGGTAGCTCAAAGGATTGCTTGCTGTGTGGGAGACATCAGTATTACAGTTATAGTTCAATGCATTATTTGATACTAAGGACTCTATTACAGAGGGTCTCTCTCCCAAGGGGGCAAAAAAAAAAAGCTGCTAAAATTGTGAATCCACCAACTGGCTGGTCATATGACTTCATGGAGACCTGCTATTATTCATATGCAATGTGCTCTTGCTTTCTTTCTCCATGCTCTGGGTTATGCACCTCTGATATCAGTACTGCAGCTGTGTTATACTGATTGCTTTTTATTCTGAGGCCTCACTTCTAATTACTGAAGAAGAAAAGAGATCTCTGCCACATGTGTTGGAGAGGGAGAGACTGCAGTCCCACACCAGCTCCACCGAGGTTATACAAAAACTCAGTTACCTTTCGTTCAGGCTCCCCGTGCTCTGGTCAACAGCAGACTGCTCACATGTTACACACTGTATTTTGTTGCCTATCAAATTAGCACAACCCTTTATTCCTGAGGCCAAGGGTCTCAAGCCTTTCCACAGAATAGCCGTGACTGGACACATCAACCTCTGGTTGCCTGTCTTGGATGGACCGGAGATGTTCATGTCTTCAGTAGCTTGAGAGACAGAGACTGCATAGCAATGGGCGGGGTAAACTGCTATGGATGTGTGGTGGCTGGAGATGGTCGTATTTCTTCCTTGAGGGTCATGAAGTACAGTAATGCTGGATCTATCAGGATGTGTGAGGCAGGCAAGGTGTTGGCATATTAACCACCCCAAGAAGATGGACAAACAGAGACTTCCAGAGCACTGGGGGGAGATAGGAGTATGTTACATTGACAGTGCAGCCTGGCATGAGGATTTTGGTGCTTTTAGCTAGGACCTCTGGGAATTTTCAGAAGCAGGCTTGATGTGTGCTAAGGTACAGGTCTGGATAGTACAGAAAGGAGGAAGATTGATATTTGCTAGTACCGTTTCTATTCTGGTCCTTACAGGGGTCATTAATCCTCTTTCTTGGCATGAGTGACCGAGGAGGTCAGGAATGCATAGCCTGTCCCTGTACTATAATATTGACCGCCTGGCAGGTTGAATTATGGGGGAATGTCTACCGTTTCCTCCAGAGCACACTGCCGGGGCCACAGCGGGTGATGCGTGCCGGGCTCGATGCATCACTGGGCTATTCTACACGGGCAGCTGCGGTGTCCCTCTGAAAGGCAGCGTGCCCTGCGCCCGTGCTCTGCCATTCAATATCCCTTCCTTCTCTCCTCCGGGAACAGCTTCACAGCCTGTCACAAGGGTGACCAAGGGAAAACCAGATGAATCACTAAAAAGACCTCTTACTTCTTGAAAAAGAAGTGGGTTTTAAAAATACAGAGCCATTAAGCAGCAGCAGCCTGTGCATTCAAAGCAGAGTTCAACCATTAACAGTTCAAGATACCCCTGCAAGGCAAACACACCACTATTTCCTCTATACAAGTAAGGAAATTGCAGCATAAGTGACATAGCTGAAGTTTCAAGCTAGGTGAATACCAGACAAGGAATTAGCATTTATCCTCCTTAACTACCAAAACTGGTGTTTGCTCTTCAAGGCAACAATGCCTCCAAGGTCTTGTATTGCAGATTGAACAAAACTAATGCAACTTTAATAATGTGTATGCATATTTTATGCCTCCACCATAAGGACATGGATTCCTCAGGCTACCTGATTTTGATGTATAGTTGAGAGCGGTGCAGATGTAATGCAAGGAGATGGTCGTGTCATAAAAGCTGTAACAGAAGAGAATTTTCCTCACTGTGTGTCTGATTTCTTTCTTAGCATGAAGTCTCTGGTTTTGGAGTGGGAACGTGAGGTTTTCTAATTTACCTGGATCCAAGTTCCTCAAGCTAAAAATCCCATTGATTTTGCTGCCGTGCTGATTTGCTCCCATTTTTACATCAGAGGTCCTCATTCCTGAACAGATTTTTTTTTTTGTCTGAAATATGCCAGTCCTTCCTGCTCTCTAAGTGTAAGACAATATGTTTACAATGGGCTGCTTTTTTTCCTGTCCTGATTGGGGCACAAAGAGGAATTTACGTATCTCATTTTTATCTTCACAGATTAATGTAGCTAGAGATTTTTTTTTTTGGGGGGGGTAGTTTTTTCCTCTTCAATGCAGGGAGGGAGTTAGGTACCTAGGAGTGTGTGTACGTAGATACAAAAGAGGATGCACCCTGCTTTCTGTTGGGCAGTGTCAGACCTGCTTAACGCTGCGTAAATGTCTCTGTGCAGCGGCAAGAGGAATAGCAACGTGCGGGTGAAATATCCGTGTGCTGTAAAAACAGGGGAGTTGCCTTTAAATTCAGGATACGAGTTTCCAAATACAGTTTTCTGGAAAAACACGATCAGAATTGGCACTGGTTCTCTGGTGGACAGTTGTATGTGACATGGCACGTATCGCAGGGCTCGGAAGCTGTGTCTCTCTACCTAGATACAGAGGATGGGATTTCCAAAACAGAGCCCTCAGCGATGCCAGGGCTAGGGCAGCAGGGAGTGGGGTTCCCCACACCAGGCTGTGAGCCTGCAGAGCCTGCCTGCCGGCGTGGGATCGCTCTGTAGAGCAGAAATACGTGCGGGGAAGAAATCTTCCTCTCCCGGGCTCACGGGTAGAGATATGGGCCATCTAGTGGGGAGAGAAATTAATAGCTGAGGAAAGCTCCCATTTCTGGTCTCCAGCCCGCTGCCTCCCCTGTACAGCCTCTGCGTACGCCGACAGCACAAGAGTTACAGGTAAATAATTCTTCTCATATTCAGGGAGGAACAGCAAAAGTCAAGTCGGTGTAAAACATCCAGCGGTACTAACATTAATGGCATTTAAACTGCACTAAATGTGCAGTCAGGAGACCTTTGCAGAAATAATGAACTGGTTTTATTCTTTTGCTTCAAAAGAAGTGCCCTGCCAATGTAAAAATGAATCGGGACTCGATATCCTCTGTGTCATGTTACTTTGGTAAACTATACAATTGCATTTAGTCCATGCTCTATAACATCAGCTTAGCTTATTCTTGTATCTGTTTCATAAGTTCATATGGTCGAGTTTATGCTGAGTTATCTTTATGGGCTGCAGGGAACTGACACACATCACATAAAGGTTTGTATTTGTTTTCATCGAAGCCTGATTCCTTACTTTTATTTCCTTTTTTTTTTTTTAAAGTTCTTAGGTGTCTATAAGACTGTTCTATGCTAAGTATCATGAGTTCATTTTCAATTCCTAAAATAGCTTGTCCCCACCCTGCCCCCCCAATTTGATGAGTGCTTTTATAATAAACTCATTGAAATGTTGTTCCAAAAGGCAGTGCTTTCACAGGAACAGTACTCAATCTCATGTAACAAAGATCTATATTAAGATCCATAGACTGAATCTAGATAAAATGCAGTCACCGCGACTGCTGACAGCAAGAAGATCCCCCCTGCATTGCTGTGCTGAGACACCCGTTGCAGATGAATCCGCAATCCAACTGCATCGCCTTGAGTGCATCTGTACCAGAGAAATACCGCTGCTGTGAGGGAGGGAAGGAAGATGCTCCTGTTTCGGGTGTCACATGGAAAAAAAAATCTACCAACATTTATTTGCGTGAGTAATTGCTCTTTCCCCTCCAGTTGCTGTGATCATTAAGATGCTTCATCAACTTTCATGGCTGGGTCCTACTGTTGGAGTACAGGGCTGGCTTTGGCCACAAGCTGAGGTTGTTGCCTTACAAAGGGGCAGCTGTGCCCTTGCTGCCAGTGTCAAACCAGCCCCACAGTGTGCATCCCCCCACCTCCATCACCCTTCTTCCTCCCCGCTCCTGGGCAGGAGGCTGGGCACCACCTCTGGACTGGCTCCTTCAGGGAGCCAGGGGCCAAAAGCTGGTGTTGCCTGAAGCTGGAGAGGACCCATCATCCAGAGAAGGCAAAGCCCTGGCAGTCTGGATGTTGGGCCTCTTTGGGCCAAGGAGGAGCTTTCCTTGGGCTGCTAGGAGAATAACGCCACTCACACAGGGTGGTGGGAGACATCAGAGTTGGTGTCGTCATCCCTGGAAGGGTAAAATAATTTTTGTTGGAGCTGCTGAGGCTCTGCTAGGGTGTGTGGGCTTCCCGCGTGATGGGGCAGCCTCCTGTGAGCAGGTCTGACACTCCAGCCAGCGATGGATGTGCCCTGTAGCAAGACAGGGACCGATCACCTTGGAGAAACAGATAGAGCAGGATAGAGGAGGATGTTTACTGACAGCAGAATGCATGGGGTGGTGATCCCATTTGCAAGGAAAAGTCTTCCCCAACTCTTGTTTTCAACAAACACTGGAGCCATGCAGGATTTGAATCTGGCCCTCGAGCATTACCCCACTGGCGTTGTCCCACCACTGCTCAAGTGTGGGAGCAAAATCTACCACGAGCCGTCAGGTGGTCAGTTATGACGAGACTTGATTAAGCCTACCTACTCCCCCAACAAGCCTACCTACCCCCCCGCAACAAGCCTAACTGCAAATATTACATATTGATCACAAAGTTTTCCTCCCACAGTATTTGATTCTTAGGGCAATTAATGCTGGAGATTATATGGCAATTGCATTATGTAAATATATGCTTGAAAGTACCAGCCTTTAAGGTAATGTTTCCTTTTTCATTTTACTCTTTATGAGGGGAGTGGAATCTAGTGAGAGCCAGGGAAGCTGTATTTGCTGCTCTGCTGTTATCGCAGTCTTTCACAGTTTCGAAGACAGTGACTTGGACCATTTAGATTGGAGAGCTCTGCTGCGTGGGAATTCCCCTGTGAACTGGTTCCCTCCCGGCCTCTTTCACATTCGTGGCTCACCATGATCCCAGAGAACATAAGCCCTGGCTAACAAGGTCATATATATTCAGAAACTTTTCGAGTCAGTTCCTGGAAAGTATGTGGTAGATGTGCGATTCTTGTCTGTATAGTAGACTTGACCTTATTGCTTGTTTCTGACTTCACAATATATACAGAAAATCAAATTATGCAAAGTGCTGGAAACGAAAGCAAACGACAGTCCCTGGTTTCACAAATTCCTTAAGCACCTGCATAATTCAAAATGTGTGTGTCATCCCATTGGCTGCAATGCATTTGCCTAGGTTTCAGCTCATTTTTTCTGTGTTTCTGGAAGCTAATCATCCCACCAAGCATCTGATGCAGTGATTTTCTGCTGCGGTGAGATCCCTGTAGTATACACCACACAGGCTTTAAACCCATCACTTGCATCGCTGCTGCCACCATGAGACTCACACCTCTGATGGACTAACATCTTTTTTAGAAGCCGAACCGCATGTCAGAGTTACTCATGCTGGAGTTCCTGTGAGAAACTAACACCTTTTCCCTGCTGACCGCATTGGCAATGTTTACAGTTCGGACAGGCACATGTCTTTTATTACAGCTCTGTGCGTCCCTCCCCTGCTGTCACTTCTCCGGGGTTGCGCTGGGACTGCGTCTCCCCGCTCTCCTGGGTGCAGGGCTCGTGCGGGCCCGCTCCGCGGCAGGGGTGCCCCAGGGATGCCCTCCTTGCTCTCGTCCTTGGGGACAGCTCACTGGGAGCAGAGCCAGCCACGAGCAGCGTGCAGACGCAGCTCCTCTGCTGGAAGCACCAACACTGGCCCTTGGGAAGCTTCCGACAAGGCGTCCTCCAGAACAGCAGGAAGGAGGCAGAAGACGCTCTTTCACCTTCAGCTGTTCCCAAAGCTGCATAATAAAGCTGCAGCCAGCGCAGCATGGCTTCCCAGGATGGAGGCAGAGGGACAGTCGCATGGGCACCGTGACGGTGACAGCAGCTAACGAGACCCGTAGGGCAGCGTCTCGCTGCAGGGGCTGCTGAGGGAGTGCCGGCGGGCGACTCGGAGGCTTGCTGAGGTTTGATGGACGCCCGGCCTCCTGCGAAGGACCTGAGGCCCTCTGGCCATGGCAGGGACCAGGGCTGGCCAAAGGCACCGCACCGATCGGTGCCCCCTCAGCATTTGTCTTCCGTCCTGGCTTTCCGAAAGGCCCTGCCACCCGCCGC
>NW_009233814.1:0-1187 GCF_000690835.1 Fulmarus glacialis | reverse complement strand
ATGCACCTCTCAATCCTAAGGATCCCAAAGCCATTATAATTCAAGACCAGGACACAACATATCCGTGGGATTAGTTCATCTACTTCTGAAATATATCCTGGAGGCTGTCTTCAGTAGATACTGCAATTCCTCAGATCTTAAGAGAGGATGCTGTGAGACAGTGTCTAACTGGAACTGCATAGATCGTTCAGGGAAGAGCATGCAATTATTTACACCTGAAATCTGACAAGATGCTGTTGCTAACATGAGCGTCCTTTTGAACATGCCTTTCTGATTATCACTTCGTGTCTCTTTGTCAAGGTGGAGTAAGTTGGGAATTTGGAAGGAGTCATCAGCAGCAGACAAACTCAGAAATCTACTTTCTTGTAGATTACGGTTAGTCATGTGGTTATGGTCAGGCAGGGTGACCATGAGGGTGACAGTGGCTAGATACTATGGCTAACACTTCATTTATGCTTCTCAAGAGGAGGCCCAACCATTATTAACTGCACCAAACCTCCCTTCCTTCTGTAAATGCTCCTGTTCTAAATTGGTGACATTACTCATGCCAACACTCCTAACCCTAACAGGCTAAGGAGTCTCAAAGTCTTTATGTCATCAGCTAAGCTAGGTCATTCAAAATAAATCCTCACGTGTCTTCACAGAAAGCAGATAACTCTGTTCTGCTGGCCACCCCTTCTTTAGAGACTATGAATTCCAGCTCCACTTGGGTGCCTCCACATCTGCTTGGTCGCTACACCTGACTCGGCACAGTTTCAGCATTGGCTGGGGTCAGTAGAGTAATGGGCATTTATATGATTAAGGCATACCAGAAGGAGTCCAGCTCCGTTTGCAGTTCAACAAAATACAATGCAATAATATAATGCACTGCACACGTAAATGTCTCAGATCCTGTTTCTCTGAAGGCCATTGGAGCCTGCACATTACAACAGCAAGAGCTTAGTTTTACTTACAGCACCTTTTCGAAGGACAACACACAGGTTGTTCTGACAGTGCAGTTGGTTTCACCAGCTACTGGATGTTCACCATGCTGTCTTGCACTGGAAGCACTGACTTATATATAGCATGTGTTGTGGTTACATTGAAAAATCCTTGATTCAGCAACTTACACTTTGACTTATTTTTATATTCTTACAAAGTATAATAAGCAACATGAAGACACCAAGAAAAACTCTTTCATGTACCCT
>NW_009233813.1:0-793 GCF_000690835.1 Fulmarus glacialis | reverse complement strand
TAGGAAACAAAGAGTCAGTGAGGTTTTGATTTCACGGTGTTTCAAAAACAACGCTTAAGTGCACTCTCTGCCTTAGTCACATAAAATAAAATAAAAAGGAAATTTAGAGTTTATTTGCATTTTCCCATGTAGGACTCTAAGACCAGAAATGAATGCCTGTGCTGTTGAAGCCAGTCCCCTGTAGTTACAGGTGCTACAGGCAACCTAATTCCATAGAAAACCTACTCCACCAGCCTTGAGTCACTCAATAATTCACATTGCCTCTACCAAAATTAGGATTTCCAGTCAAATACCATGAAATATATCCAATTTTGTGCTTTTCAGATATTCAAAATTTATTTCCCCCTGGCACTGGTAGATGCAGAAAAAGTAATTGTTTATGAAGCAAATTTTGAAAGTGTACAACTCCAGGAGCCAGAACATTATAAACCCCAATCTACAAAAGACCTACAATGAAAAAAATAACAGAGACACTGGCAATGCTGCGTTCATTTGGACATTTAGTGAATGTTCTGTAACCACCCGCATCAACCTGCATGACTGACTTCAGTCACCTTTGGACAGAGACCAAACTCTCAGCAGCACATTCAATTGCCGATGTGGTGTGATTTCCACGGACTTCGCTCTGTTGTCAGCTCGTACTCTATGTTAGATAGCAGAATTAGAACTAAGCTATGAACGTTCTAAAAGCACAATTTCTATCTAGTTGTAAGGTCCAGAATTTATTAATGAGTTCACTTTGGGACTTAAAATACTCTAAAAACCAAGCAAACAAAAAAATTCAAGCGCGTAC
>NW_009233812.1:0-710 GCF_000690835.1 Fulmarus glacialis | reverse complement strand
GGCAGGTCACCTGGTCATAGAAGGAGACCTTCTGTCTATATGCAAAGTTTCACTGCTTAACTTTCCTACTAAGGCAGTACAACTTCCTAAAAATGATGAGTAAAAATACCAGTTCCATTCAAATAATACTTATATAGTAATTTATTCCTGTGAAGGAAAGTAAAAATTGCTAGTCGTAGAAATTAAAAAAAGCAATCCTCTACTTTCCTCAAATCAATCATATACTCTGTCTTCTCTTTCAAACCACAGTCATCTCTAATCAGTTCATGGGAGAGAGAAAATCCATTGTAAGATTATGGACCAAACCTTACTTGCATCAAAAAATAGTATTTAAACTCTCCTGGGTTTAAAGTAGAATCAGTGCTTGAAAATTCCATCCAAAAAATAGGGAGGTTGCTATATGCACAAGTATATATGCTACATAAGATCTTCTGTCCTGATTTTGGCTGGAATAGAGTTAATTTTCTTCCTAGTAGCTGGTTATAGTGCTGTGTTTTGGATTTAGTGTGAGAAGAATGTTGATAACACACTGACGCTTTAGTTGTTGCCAAGTAGTGCTTACATAGTCAAGGACTTTTCGGCTTCCTGTTCTCTGCCAGGTGCACAAGAAGCTGGGAGGGAGCATAGCCAGGAGGGCTGATCCAAATTGGCCAAAGGGGTATTCTTTACCGTATAACATCATGCTCTGTATATAAACTGGGGGAGTTGGC
>NW_009233811.1:0-28587 GCF_000690835.1 Fulmarus glacialis | reverse complement strand
CCATCCCACTGAGGGGGAGTGAGCAAGTGACTGGGTGGGACCTTACCTGCAAGCCAGGGTCAACCCAACACAGTTATTCAAATGATCTTTACGAAGGCTGAGGAATCAAAATTAACAGATTATAATCCCAACCCTGTCAATGTTTGATGACTTTTCATAACCTAGTCAATAAAGCTTTCTCTGCCTCTGTTTCCTGCCTGCAGAGGTTTCCTTCCTAATAGGCAGACATCGAGCCAATCTTCAAGGAGGGCAAGAGGGAGGGTCCAGGGAACTGGAGGCTGCTAGTCAGCCTCACCCCAGCAGTGCACCCCTGCAACAAAGAAAACTAAGTACATACCGGACTGTCCTAGCAGAAAGTCAAAGAAAATGACCCTTTTCTCTCTCTTTGGCCCTTATGAGACCACAGGTGGAATATTATGTCTCATTTTGGGCTTCCATCTACAAGAGACACATTGACATATTGGTGCAAGACCAGCACAGGGTGACTAACATGGTCAGTGCTCAAGCACACGTCGTGGGAGGAGAGGGTGAGAGAACTGCTTTTGTCCAGACTGAAGACGAGAAGATTATGGAAGCATTTCTTGTTATCTACAACTACTGAAACTGAAGACAGAGCCAGAGGTGCACCTCCAGGAAGTGCTGAAATTCTCTCACTATTAATTTTAATGTGAATTGAATACCAGCAGAGCTGTGGTTTTAATTAGGACAGCTGTTAACTATAACAGTGAATAAAACTTTATACCAATATAGAATTCTAGATTTACTTGTGTGATAGAGAACTGCAGATTTAATAGGGTGACCGCAATTTGCAGTTCTTTCTGCTTGCCCCTCTGTGACAGGGCAAAAGGCAACAGACGCCAGTTGCAACAAGGAAAATTCTGTCTAGATATTAGGAAAATCTAAATATAGATACTGAAGGTGGTCAAACACTGAAACAGCTGCCCAGAAAGACTGTGGAAGATCCAAACCTGATTAGACAATACTCCAAGCAACTTCATTGATGGTGTCTTCACTGTAAGTCAGGGATTGGACCACATGCCTTCCAGAAGTCCCTTCCAACCTAAATTATTCTAGAATTCTAATAACTTACATTAATCTCCAAGTGGTGTAGTGCATTGCAAAAGTAAAATTAAATGTTGTATTGAGTAGTTAGGAATTTCTGAATGTGAGCTGCAGATCAGTGGAAGAAGAATTCTAAGAATAATTGGAAACAAATCTCAGAAGCACCTACACATATTGAAAAAGGACTGAATTACTTTCTTGAAGACTTTAATTAAAGGCTTTAACTAAGATGTTATTTAGTTTAACCTAAACAGTTTACCATGATTTTGTCCAGAGAAGCTTCACAAATGAACACCTAGCATGTATATGCTTGCAGTACATGATATTCCTTAATTTGGGCTCCATATATTTTCTTTGGGCTGAAAGAAACATGTTCTACAAATTTGTCTTAGTTCAGCAAATTAAGAGTACGCAAAGACTATTTGTAGATGTGAAAAGACAAAATAGGAATATTTATTAACAAAAGTACCAAAGAAATAAATACCTTTTTCTCTGTTACTTTCCGTTCACAGTATTCCTTGCAAACTTGAAAGAACTATCATCCCTTTTGACTGTTTTGTATCTGATTCTCCATCCTAACTGATTCTCCATCCTAACATTCTGTCCTGTCTCTTCCAAACAATAGAATTAAGTCATTCCATCTTACTCAATTCACTGCTCGCATCTTGAAGAAGTCTAAAAATCCCAACTATTCCTGCTTCAGAAATATTTTGTTTGGAGCAGTTCTTCCCTTTGACTTCCCTGTTAATTTTTTTCACCAGAGGAGTATTGAAAAAGCACTAGAAATTGCTTTGTCTGCATATTTATAGTTTCCTCTATCCCTGTAGTCACTAAGGTGTTTTCTATTTTCACTGCCATTTTTTAAGCATGTTACAGGGGGAAGGGGGGAGAGGGGAAGCGCAATAAGTAAAAAAATGTCAATGAAATTATTTGATTTTTTGTTCATCAAATAATGTTACAGTCATTTCTGAGAGGCATCTAAGTTTATAGGTTTACCTTTGCAAAACAGCGCCTAACCATCCTGTCTTTTCCTCTAGCTTCCAAATAAACTGGAAAATAATCTCACCAGCTGTGTATATTGACTAAGGCCAGAGAGTATCTCAGATGGGGCCCACAGAATTGGATGCATCTGACAATGTACATTCATTCCCATCATCAAACATAAAACATCCATCATGACAAATGAGTACTTTAAGAAGGTATGTCTCACAGCAGGGAACATCTGTTGATACTTTTTTTTTAAAAAATACGTATAAAAAATGAAAGTGTGTATTCTGCAGTAGATGCTCGGTTGCTCAGATTAAATATATCTTAGTAGAGTTGAAAACTCTTTATGTGAAGCACTAGACCCACTAAAAATACCTCACTTAAGTAAAGAATTGTAAATAAATAGATACATGAAGACAAAACAGACATAATTTTATCCTCAAAATATTGTTATGGAATGGAGCCAAGAATTTATAGCTAGTCTAATTAATCTTAACAATCTAATCAAAAGCTAACAAAGTTTTTGTTAATTCAATTGCAATAGAACTAACACTCATAACCCACATTGATAATGAAAAACCTCAGTAGTAACAATAGCCTTAAAATTATTGTACAGAAAGCCCTACCACCACCTACCTGTTCTCTGGTGTTATGTTCACCCTTCCATTGTCCCTCACAGTCGTATTGTTGGCAGCTGCAGTGTTCTTCAGTGAACCATCAGTGTCTCAAGTACTTCACCCAGGGGCATTCTCTGCCCGTGATGGGGACCCCTTCTTCTTCAGTCTTGGGCCTGTTTAGGTTTATTTTCTTATCTTTCCTCATGGCCCACACCACCAACGGTATCACACAGCCCCAGCGCACCCCAGGGAGGTGAGACTCACTCACCCCCAGGCAGCCAGGACAGCCAGCACCACCTAGACCAGGCCAGCCCTGCACCCCAGACCCTGTGCCCCACAGAGCCCTGCAGCTTCTGCTTGGAGTGGTAGAAATTGTATTCACTGGGCTACGGTAATATTGAACAACAAGGAAAAATTAAAAATCCTTCTGTTTTGAACCATAAGGAATTTTGCAAAATCAGCTATTTACTGGTATCTGTAGGTAGACCCTCATGCAAAATACCTTCAATAATGCTTTGCACTACATATTAATGAGAGTGTTTTCATATATAATTTAATTATATCACTTGTCTATAAACCTGTAGAATGCCGTAAGTGCTACAGAAACTTTTCTCTGTACTACATTTTACAGAATCCTAAAGGCAGGTTTATCAATTGCTTTTGGTTTTATCCAAATGCCTTTAGAAATCCACATGACTTTTGCAAAAGGGAAGAAATTTTTCTGTACCTAAGCATTCTGGAGTTAATGGTAACAGGATTATTGTTTTGAATTATATCAAACCTGCACAGTCTATGTCTTTCTATGTGGGCAAGATCCAAATTCAATTTTATATCAGCTGGGAAAAATAGTTACTTAATCAGGACAGTATATTTCTATGTTCCCTGTGATAGCTGGGGTAACTCCAATTAGAACACATAAATCTGATTTATCGAGGCCTCACTTTCTGAGGTTTAGATCTGTAGTGATATTTCACCTCCCTAAGCTTTGAATTATTCTAGACATCAACAAATTAATTTTCTGAAACTTAACTGAAACTCAGAACCTGCCAACATGAGAACATTCTGCTACTTCAAATATTACCTGTACAAAGAAATTAACGTGTAGTAGGCTAGTATGTGAATTTACACTACACTTACTTCTTTGTACAAAGCAGAGAAAGGGGCTTTGCAATTATTGTGTGCCTTGCATTGTCTGAAAAATATCACTACTGAAGAGAAGTAAATATGGTGTAAATTCGTAATTTAAGTTGGTTTAGAAGAAATGGCCTGGCAGACAAACACAAGAAGTATGAATTTAAATTTAGTTAAAACATTACCCGTGTCAGTTTGTACACTTTCATTTTTTCTACTATCACATGTAACTATTCAGTTTAAGCTCATAAGAACACTTTGTGAGAGTTAGTCATACCAATAATATTGTCTGTATCACACATAATGAATTTGTTTGAGAACCTTATTAAAGGACGTTTCTGCTTCACCTTCCTTCTTTACAAATACAAAAATACAAAACCTTCTCAAGACTCAGGCTGCCCAAATTAATGATAAAGTTTCTTCTAATATCATTTCTGGACAATCATTCTTCTAGTGTGGATGTTCTTCAGGCTGGTTTGTGAGCTGTGTAGGAGAGCAGAGTAGAGCTAATAATTTTTATAGGATTGTGGCTATTTTTAATGATGGTTGTTCTCAGTTTGTCATCTATGCAGAAAGAAAAATATTATGATATTAATCAGTCCAATTGTACATTGTTTTCATATGGGTTTTCAAGTACAATAACCATGTAAGGAGGATAGTCCTGGGACAGACCAGAAGTTGCTCCAGACCAGCACTTGCTGTTTACAGAACTCTGTAGGAAGTTCCTTATCTTCTTACAGAAAAAACAAGAGTTTCCTAGTGGTCTCCCAGTTTTCAACAATTTGTAGCTCAGGGGTATACTTAGCAAGAGATGGCACTTTTATATATAAAACCCCCAAAAGATTTCTCTTCCATGAGCTCTCCTAGTCTCCCTTACAATCAGGTACTTTCTAGCATGTAGAACAGGAATCCCCTACCCCAACTACTTTTTGTATGCTAAAACATCTCCTAGAACATAAATTATTAACAAGGACCTCTACAGCTTTCATCAAGAGGTCTTAAGACCTCATGCAATTTGCACAGTACAATAAAATTTCATTAAGTCTAGTTTGGGAAGGACAGAAAAAAAAAAAATGTTTTGTGTGATGGCATTAGACTGAAACATTGGACATGCTGTTTCCAAATTTAACTGCAGACTTCTAGGTATTGTTGGACTAAACATTTATTCTCTGATTGCATCCATTCTCTCTCCATAAAAAGGCTATTAATCTTGTGTGCTTTGTCTGCAAACAGTTTAGGCAGGTATTTACTTTTAACTATCCACTTGTATTCTATCTTCTGCAGTGTCTAGAGGTACAGAATTGTATTGTGAAGTTTCTGTGACACCATGCAAAACCAACAGCCTAGGAACATATTTCTTGTGAAGAAGTAGAGGAGAGAGGAAGATTTAGAATCAATGTAGCATTAGCCTTCTTTTACTGTTGTGAGACTTGCCAACTCCTGCTTTTCATAACAGTAGTTTAGCTTTTCTTAAACAGAATCACGGGTAACGGTGAAATACAGTAGGGAGCACTCATTTCTTAACAGAAATGAAATTTTACTTGCATAGGACACAGAATTCTATCATGATAAATTGCAGTGCTTTTACTAAGCCATTATGTACTTTTATGACTGTGGTTTGTGCATAGTAAATCCTGTTGAAAAACAAAACAAAAACAAGCACCGACCACAAATTCTGTATACTTTGAAGAAAAACACATTTTCATGGATGGGAATCTTTTCCTAAACATAAAGCATCTCAAAATTATTTTCCAATAAAATTCAAAAGAAAGAAACCAGTGAGACAAAAATATTAAACATTCTAACATCATTAGCATGAAGAGAATAATATAAAATATTCTATTAAAAAAAGTTATGCCATGCAATTAACAAAAAAAAACCCACCTTAACTACAGCCAATATACATAAGAGTGAACTGGGCAGTACACAAGGAAATTCTTAAAAAAGCTTGTCCTGGTTTTGGCTGGGATAGGGTTAAATTTCTTGCTAGTGCTGTGTTTTGGATTTAGTATGAGGAGAATGTTGATAACACACTGATGTTTTCAGTTGTTGCTAAGTACCCTCCTAGTCCAAGGACAGCTCCCATGCCTACTGACTGAGCTAGGTACACAAGATGGGAGGGAACATCATCAGGACAGCCAGCTCAGCTGGCTAATGGGGTATTCCATACCATGTGACGTCATGCCCAGTATATGAATGGTAGGCGTGATCCAGGAAGTACCGATCGCTACCTGGTTATCGGTCAGCGCAGGTGGTGAGCAATTGCATTGTGCATCACTTATTTTGTATATTTTATCATTATCATTATTATTCTTCCTTTTCTGTTTTATTAAACTGTCTTTATCTCAACCCACGAATTTTTCTCACTCTTACCCTTCCGATTCTCTCCCTGTCCCACTGTGGGGGGGGCGGGGAGTGAGTGAGCGGCTGCGTGGTATTTGGCTGCCTGCCAGGTTAAACCACGACAAAGCTATTGAATGAGTCTTAAATATTAGACTTTTATAGTCATGATGACTATAAAATGCTATCACTAACTGTACAATTAACTTAGAACTTCTAAGTATCATGCAATGAAGTTATGATATGGATTCTAAAATCTAGGGTTTTTTTAATTTCAACAAAAGATTATTTTCTTAAGAGCATATGGTTCTGTCTGTATTAGGGATAACCATACAGTGGATATGACAGAAAATATCATTTTGGTGTTCCCAAAGTTTTATGGAAGAACTCATGAATGATACTTCATGTGTTTTGGAGGTCCTTGCTACATAGATCCTACAGAAGAATTGAAATAAACATAAACAGAAAAATATAAACTACACATGATAAAATCATTCATGTACACAAATTTCTACCTGGATTGAAAATATTGAACAATACATAAAATGTTAAATAATACTCTGTATTGATAATTAATCAGGTGAACCACATTAACTAAAAGAATGAAGTACCTCAGGGAAATCTTTTAACAGCTGGTAGTCATGTAAATATGATTTTTTTCTATTAGTGATAGAAGACGCCAGGCTTTGCACTGCCCTGTAAGCTATTAACATAGAGATTAAAAATTACGGATGGTTGAAAAAACTAAAAGTGATGAACGCCTTCCCAGAATATTGATGGTTTTGTCTCACTTTCAGTTGCTACTTTTTCCTACAAAAGGATAATACTTTTCAGCATGACTCCTGAAGAAACCATCTATGCATCTGATTGTGCCATCCTACTCTGTTGTTGTTCACTGGCCAATTTCAAAGCAACTTAAAAACAAGCATAAAGTTTCATAAATATTTTTTCCATTAAAAGTCTTCTTTAGTCAAGAGATTGCTTGTGTGATTACTTATTTCTGCTGTGCTCATACAGGTTTACCTTGACTGTCAGATTGGCAGTCATTTTTAAAATTTCATGAAAATGTTTAAATCACGTCTAACTGGTATTGTTCTATAAATGACTTTGCTAAGGCTCCTAATGTTAATATCAATATATTTTAAAATGCCTTTTATTACTATAGATAAAGCTAAAAGATCAATGATACAGAGGAAAACCAAACACGGGAATGATTATTGCTTGTTTTAGGCATCAGGACATAGTCTTTCTGGAAATCTTAAGCATCATATTTTAGTCATACTATATATTTTGGTTATGCTAGATTATACAATACGAAGCAAGAAAAAATAAACCCTATCAATTTTAAACAGAGAGGTGCTTGCTAATTCCACAAAATGTATATGTACTTTGTTGACTGGCACAGGAAATATTTCCAAAAACAGAGGATCATTAGTCAGGTGTATAATTAGTACTAGTGTATAATCTCTTAATAATTTCTACTAACATTTTATGTTAAATGGACACATTTTACTTCCTGAAGTTGGATATTAGTGTGGTATTTTATTACAAATTTACAACATGAAAGTGATAATCTGAAACCCAATGATGATAGAAAACTGCTACATGGAACATGATCAATGATAACAATTTTTTTTTTTTTTTTTTTTTTTTTTCCAGTAGTTAGAAATAATAAGTCTCCATTCATGAATATCTCACTATTTTTTTTGTACTCAAGCCCCATTTGTTTCACTGACAAAAATAGGGGAAAAAAAAGACACCTGATGAGTTATTGATTAAATTCAGAGGCTGGGTGGCTCCTTCATTTTCACATCCTAAAACAAACTTAACAAAGGTTTAAGTGTGACCTGTATCTTAATGGAACAGCTTTTCTGGACCGTATCCTTAGTGGTTTCATGAATTTGCTGAGGATCAAATTGCTTACGTGGAAAACTCATGTTAAAGATGCATCTAGCTGCAGAGATTCATGAAATTATGCAAATGCTTCTAGATTACCTTTTTTTTTATGCACATGCCTCACAACCTAATTTTTTACTTATTTTGCTGTATGACTTCTGTCAGATGCTGGAATTCTCTTTAGTTTGAGCAAGTCTGCATTTGCCACAGGAGTTTTGTATCACTCTCTTTTTAAATGTATTGAAGGCAGTCTTTTTTAAAATATTACTATGTACTATCGGATGCTTTTCTTTGTGCTTGTAAGACTGCTTGTGACTCTGTGCTCACTCTGGGTTAGGTCTGTTTCTCTGCATCTTTCACAATGATGTTTCCTTTTTCATTCAGACTAATCACATTTCTGAATATTCTGCAACTCCTATCTAACCTGCACACCCAAATTTCTTTTACATGGGAACCCATCGAGCAAGAAAGCATAGGACATAGCTCTGCCTCATCTCAGTGCAGAGCCTAAGGCACATGGATCTGCAGGATCTGCATAATGCTTTTAGGTCCCATAGCAAAGATTGCTTATGTGACCACCTATCTGTCTGTAGAGCTGAATCACCAACTTCGTGAGATCAAAAGAGAGGTAGAAGAGAGGAGTACAGTACCCTTTATGTACTCCTTCCTGACAGTGCCTTTGCAGAGCTCCACTCCACAGGGCAAAGAGCTCCAGTTTGCCAGTCATTCACTCAGGAAGACATAAATAAATATTAGCAAGCTTAATACATTCCTGATTTAAAATTGAAAAAGATAATTTCATTTTTGAAGATTAAAAAGTATTTACAGTGAAAACAGACACTATAAAGACAGATAGATATACTTGTTCCTCTTCATGAGCCAGTCACAGTATTACTGTAGAGTAGCTGGGCATTTCTGCTTTAAAGAACGCCAGATTATCAGCATGGTGAGCAAAGACTGTTGTCTCCAGAGTATTTGCTTGTGGGCCTGACCTAACACAGGTGAAACTGTGCAGTTCATATTTTTGGAGGATGATGGAGTGGTTAATAAGTTTGCAAGGGAAGATTAGAATAATTCTCTTAAAACATAATACAGCCCTCTCAGTTTAACTCACAGGCCATGTATGTACAAAAGCATGACACGCATCAGATGTGTTCTAAAACCCGTAATGATTAGAATAATAGGCTAAGTACTTGTCAACAAACTCAGATAAATTGCTGCTATGCGTCCCATATTTATTTGTTAAGAAACCACAGTAGCAAGACAAGAGATAACTTTCAGTGAACCCTCAGAGGTTGCTCAAAAGAATCTAGGCCACAGTAAGCTACCAGTTATGGCTTCCTAAATGCGGATCAACTTTTTTGAAATCAATTTATTTCCTTTAGAGTAAAACCTAAATAAGCCAGATCAGAATTAGGCCTTTCAAATCTAAACAGAAAATTTGAGATATAGAAAAGGGAAATATCCCCTGAGGATAAACAGTTGACTATCTATAATGAAAATCAGAAAGCTTTGTTGTTGGATTCTAGAGAAAAGGATTCATTGTCTATAGAAATGCCATTCCTGTTCATTACACTTTCAAAAATGTAATCACGTTTATAAAATTTTGCTTACATGCTCACTAGTATAGTCCAACCCTCAGCAATTAATACACTAATTGTTTGATACAGATAGCTATAAAGTACTCTAATTATCCAGATTGTTTGATGAGAAAAGAAAATGATTTCATTCTGCAGCAAATGTGAAAAAGATGCTTAAAATTGATGGCTTTGCTCAGTACAGAACATAATAGGGAAAACACTGTTCACTTTTTGAAAAGCAGGGAAGTAGAAGAGTAATAAAAGCAGATGTTCACACAATTGCATGAGAGTGCTATAAAGTTCACACTGCTGTAGCTGCAGTAACTAGTCAGTGTTATCTGTGTTGCAACCTGCCTGATGCCACTACTATAATTGATTATAGCAAGAGGTGTGTTCGTGTTCAGTTTTCACATGAAAACTGAAAAAGTTTCTCAGGTTTTCTTATAAGTCAGGAGCGCAGCAAAATATGCCTATGAGTTCGTGGGACAGAGAAGATATACATATTATGTCTTGTACAGTGCTAGATATACTGCCATTGCTTACCAAGTTGCAGTCACCACCATTCAGGCTAGATAACGTTTGTGGAAATGCAACACAGAATTGAGAATGATTTTTAACAATATGTCCATGTTTTTCAGATTTATTAATTTGGTATAAAACCAGACAAAACTCAGGAGCTTTGGTGGGGAGGCTGGCCAGGGTTTTTGTTTTTTGTTTTTTTTTTTTTCTTTTTTTTTTTTTTTTGAGATGTTGAATATTCTTAAGTCTAACCTTCAAATTAAAACAGAATATATATACATTGATATGAAACAAAAACAAAAAAAATATTTTGCTGGATCTAAGGCAAAATGAAAGCTGTAAAAGATAAGAGGAAACAACAAATTCCCTCTAACATACACCAAAAAAAACCCAAGCAAAACACAGAAGCTTTTGAAAAACTGGAGGGTGAAAGCAGAGTTTAAATTATACAAATTCTGGGATTTCAAAGACCTATGAGACAATCTACTCAAAATATTGTCTTCAAATTAGCCTTGCATGTTTAGCTGATATCTTTATTTAAAAGTCTTAATATATTTACTTAAATATTTTTTTCTTACTTACATATTTTAATAGAAAGTTGCATAATCTCTTTAGGATTTTTTCATGTAATATTGTTTTCTCTATATTCTGTTTTTTAAAGCAAGCTCTGTAGATCCCCTGTTGACATTTTAGAGAATTCTATTTACCACCTCTTCTTTGGAGAGGCTGGCTAAACTATAAGGGTCATAACCATGGACAGCATGGTCCTTGAAGAAACTCTGCAACTCGTGAAAAAATAAAGATGAAAGAGATATTCTTCAGTAAGGTTAGATTTCTGTGGATCTGCAGAGAGCTCTTACCATAGCCAAAGGATTACCATTAATGTTATCTACTCTGCAGCTGAAGGCTTGTACTAGTTGTGCACCTAGTCCGTTAAATTTTTGTTTCTCACTTTCACTCCCCATATTGAAAGATAGCACACAGCAAGCACAACAGAAGTGCAAACTCATGACAAAAGCTAAGGAGACAGAAGTAGAATAAAACATTTTGCGTAGGCAAGCCATGCAGAGTCTACTAAAGATATAAGCTGTTTATACTCCATATGTTTTATACAGTTCCTGGCTCTGAATTGTGTATGGGACTGGGTTAACCCCAGTGTAATTCATATGTTTTAAATGAAATTACTTCTGATTTATCAAAGTGTAAATGAAATGTGCTATATCTTAATTGTAATATTGTTAATGAACATACCATATGAAGTAACATATTTTACCTTTTGAACATGATTAATTTCATTACATATCAACCAGAATAAATACAAAAGTGACCAAATATAGTAAGTGTGAACCTGATTGGCTTTGCAAGCAGACAGATAGATAATAATGATTCTATAACAGATTATACTGCAGGGTGGTTTTTTTTTTTCCTTTTGGCAGCCTACTATGTTAGAAAATAAACCTGATTTATACACCATATTACATGTGAAATTTACAATAGCTAATAAAAGAATGGATAGTGAACGTTTAACACAAATGGTCTGAGTGTCCTGTTAATAGGGTCAGAAAGCCCATTTTCAATAAGAAGAAAATTAATAAATTGCCAGTTTTCAAAAAAAAAAAGAATAGATCATGTTCAATATAGCATTGTTAGATTAATTACTCATACACTTTATCTCAATTCTTTGAATTAAAGGTTGTCCTCAGAAAGATGCAATCTAGAGCTAAGGTAGCACTTTTCTAATACTAATGAATCATAAGGGAAAGGTACTCTTAAATACTTTTGAAATTAATTCTCTTCTGCTCTTCTTACCTTTCCGCTATTATTTAGAAATTAATATCCAGAGGGAAGTCAGGTCAAAAATTTGAAAATTAGATTGGATAAAAAAATTGATGTTATTTTCTGCCATTTATTCTGTCCTGAAAATGGTTGACTTCTATGTTCACATGTCCTGTATTGAACTGTAATAATGTACTTGGAGCCATAAAATATTAAAAATGTCCTGAAAAAATCTAATAAAAGTAAATTATTTTACTGTACACTAAACTTCAGAATTTGCTGTTGCCCTAAAATACATAAAAATCCTAGCTTCATACATAGTGCTGTATCTAGTTTAGAATAAATTAACAGAAGCTCCAAAGACTCACTGAAGTATAAAACCTCATATTTTTAAGTTGTTTGCTGGCAGTAGTACTGTATAATTGCCTTGATAAACCTTGTTTAATGTTGTTAATGTTAGCTGGATTTAACACAGCAAACAGCAATGTCAAAATTTCTAGGTAAGAACACATGAAGAATAGAAGTTGCCTTAGGACACTGGAATAAAACATAACTAATTAAGAGCATCTTTCCCTTCTTTATGAAACTTTCAGGAAAATCATCAGCAATTCACAACCAAAAAAACCCTAAACAAACAAACAAACAAACAAATAAAAACCCCCAAACAAACCAACCCCCTCCCCGCCCCGAGTTCAAACAGTATTATTACAGATTTCTCACTTTACTCCCTGAATGACAATGAGGAAAGGATGCATCAACACACTTAACACCAAAATCTGATCTAAAAGAGTGCAAATTGTCCGTCTCAGAAAGCCAAATCATCCTGCATTGGCCTTTTAACACCTGATTGCTATGGAAAGCTTTGCATTAGTACCATTAGCAAATACAAGTTGTAGTAGAAATATTTTATTTTTCATTTATTTCTTATGTAAGGGTCATAGCACATAAGACTTGTACACAGTCTCTTGAAGATAGATTGAAATGACTATCTGTGCCTCGAGTTTGTCTGAATTGTTCACAAACATTTGTACACTTTAGAGAGACTAAGACTTAGAAACACAGAGATGCTTTATAGTGTTTAAGGACAGATACATCAACTAAGTATATAAAGCCTCAAAGCATAATATTTCTTTCATTTACTAAAAGAAACCACTATTCAAACACAGATTAGCATGAACGTACAGCCTTACTTAATTTTCCTATTGACGTGACAGTTTTTTGCTTATTCAAAGTTTTTTTTATTTTAAAAAAATCCTTTTAAAACACTTTAAAAGTGTCGAGGTTTAACCCCAGCCAGCAACTAAACACCATGCAGCCGCTCGCACACACACTCCCTCTGGTAGGATGGGGGAGAGAATTGGGAGGGCACAAGTAGGAAAACTCACGAGTTGAGATAAAAACAGCTTAATAATTGAAATAAAACAAAGTAGAACAGTAATAATAACAACAATAACAACAACAATATACCAAGCAGGCAATGTACAATCCAACTGCTCACCACCCACCGAGCAATGCCCAGCCTGTCCCAAGCTGCCAGAGCCCCCCGCTAGTTTTTATACTGAGCATGATGTCACATGGTGTGGAATCCCCCATTGGCCAGCTGGGTCAACCGCCCCAGCTATGCTCCCCGCTTCCAGCTTCCTGTGCACCTGGCAGAGCATGGGAGGCCGAAAAGTCCCCCGTGCAAGCACCACCCAGCAACAACGAAAACATCAATGGGCCATCAACGCTTCTCTCATACCAAACCCAAAACACAGCACACCCTAGCCACCAGAAAGAAAGTTAACTCTACCCCAGCTGAAACCAGGAAAAAAAGCTAAGCTAATAATTTTATATTTCACGAGACCCGGTGTTCTCTTACATGCAAGATTCTTTTTGATGCAATTTAAAATTAGCAACTTCTGAAACATCTGCCAGAGATAGATGCTTTGGACACTGCTAATTGCTAAATCATGTGCAGCTGTACACATTTTTGATAGCCCTTATAGCTCACAAAACTGCTTCAGCAGCCATAAATCTAAACAATTCCCTCTATTATAATCAGTCTTATCATGTTTTTATACACAAAAACAATGCTTGCAGGTTCAGATACAGAAATTTTAAAAAGCTTCTGTTTAGCAGATTACATCTATTTTAAGATACAGTGATTTTTCTTGAGATTGTAATAATAAGGAAAACACTAGAAAAAATAGATCAATCTTGTTCTGTGGAAAATAGCATCCTCTTTGCAACCATTTCTAGAATATGCCAAGAAAGAAACTGTTTTCAAATGTTTAAGAACTTGAGTTTTTCATATGTTGAGAAGAGCTAGTCATGAAATCCATAATGGTTTTGTACTTCTTTGGGACCCCAACAGCAAAAGTGTGACTCAAATTACCATGAAAGAATAGATTAAACCAATGGAAGAAGTAGAAACTAAGAACAGTGACTGGAGGGGGAGGAACCCAATGGTATGGTACCTCAGTATCCCTAGAGATACTTAGCAAGAATTTGTTGGTCTGCTGGGATTTCTGCAGCTACAGCAGATGTGAGGAAGGTCAGGATCACTTATGAGGTGGTCACCTGTGTGCGTCTGGGCCTTTGCACCTTTGGGGTTGTTTGGAACGTTGAAAAGAGAACAAACTCCCATATCTAGTTCTAAAAAAGGACTTTTCTTAACCTGACTGCCTACATGAAGGCTCCCACAATCCCATTTAAACATTGAGAATTTTTGGTAGTGAGGAAGACACCACCCAAGTTAAGATAAAAGAAGAGCAAGAGTTATCATCTAACCATTTTCAAGCAACAGTTGTTTGTCATATTTAAAAGCAGTATGTATAATAGTATAACACAGAACTAATGGAAATTCTACCTTCTACCTACTGAAGAAGGTCATGTGCTATGCATATTACAGACAGGTAAGTATAGGCGGCTTTGTTTCAATGATGCAAAATATTTGCCTCTCCCATTTAACTCAGAAAGGCAGTTTTGAGAAATCAAACTTCATTTTTTAGACACATATATTTTAACATCCAGATTTGACACTATTGACCTTAACATAAGGTCATAACATAAAAAACACATTTAGATAAGGTTCTGATATAAGAATACAGCTGGTGCTAAATACATTTTTTTTTTTTTACATTTCGATATAGCTAACTGATTTCTTAAGATGCAAAATACAGAGCCATACAGTAGTATCTTGGCTAACTCTAAACAAGATAGATTGCCGTTAGAAGCAGCATATCTACATTACAGCAGTTTTCTACTTCCGCTAATTTACCCTGCTTCAGCATTTCATAATTAGGTCAACACACAATAGTACAGGAAGAAGAATTCTTTAAAATACCTGTGATTGGGTTGCAGTTTACTTCCATTAAGGAAGAAATTGAATGTGGAGTTAGGTGTTTTGGAAACTGGTTTTGTCCATTATTTTTTATTCAATCCTATGTATTTGCAAAGAATTTAAAGTTCTTTTTCCTTGAACATGTCACAAAGCAAACAATAAAAAGCAATTCCTTTGCTCAGAGTTTCAGGAATCTTTTCAGTCAACACATGTACCCAAAATGTTTGCTCTCACACAACAGTGCTCAGAAAAGAAGAATTAAAGAAGTCATTCATTTTAAAGGAATGATAGGGTCAAGTTTGTGGCTAGATTATTGAAGAGAACAAACACTCTTCAGGAGTCAAAAGACACCATAAGACACACAAAAGCAGTATGTTCCCTAAGATTTCTTCGGAAATATTGATTGCTTCCTACTATCCTATTCTGAAAAGGGTGGCAGTTATCTCCTCTGAATGCAAACTACAAAAAAAAAAAAACATGTAAAAGGGGAAACATCACAGTTGAATTTCCTGACACAAGTCGGACCTCTGCCTTTCTCAATGAGAGAATTAGATCTATGAAAAATGCTTGCAAGGAGAGAATGTAAAGAATTACCTTTGCTTTCATATCATAAATGACACTGTTCTTTGTTGTGGCAGTGCAATTACAATGTTGGATCATCACCTCATTTTGTCAATATTTTAACAAAACAAGCAATTTGCATTGTTCCCCACTATATTCGAAGATGCACACCTATTTAACAGAATAATAAAGTTCAAAGTGAAAAGGAAGAAGTACTCAATTTCAATGATAAAGACACAACAGATTTTATACAAAATCTGTTTTTCTTCTTCTTACAATATCATGATTTCTTCACTTAGCTTACTGGATAATATATGAATAAACAGGACTAATTCTAAGAGCAGTGGTTTGTAGGTCCTTGGGTCCTTGACATATTATGAGAAAGCTGAAGATGGAAAAACACATATTGACAGGATTTATTCTTGTCACTAGCTCATTGTGTAATCTTGGCTAAGTCCTTGGCTTAGAATGAAAATCTAAAAAGATCCTGTACCATTTTAAAAAGTTGATAAATTCTGATTTTTGGAGACACTCTTCTGCTCCTTAGTTAAGCTAACTGGAATATTAAAACAAACAAACAAACAAACAAACAAAAAACAGAGATGCTAGTTAGGCTTAGCTAAAACCAAAAGCAAACAAAGTAAATAAGTAAACAAAATACTGCATAACTTTTTCACATTTTCCTGTGACTTGAAACATACAGGGCCAAATTCTCTCTGTATTCTACATTCAACTTTCCCAGCAAAAAGGAGGAGGCACTACTGTCAGGATACTTGTTTCCTTGATCCTCTTTTTTTGCATATGGCCATGCGTATGGTTACGAGCAGCCTAAATAGTGTCCATAGATCAGCAGCTCATACACCATCCTGAGGCTACGTGGTGGAAGTAAAGGAGACAGAGAAATTTTAGCCAGTTTTCCTCTTCATTTCCATTGTAGAAGGGCTTCAAAGGGGACAATGAAGTGAGACCAAGAAACTGATCCAAGCAGCCAACATCTAGGAAACTGGAATTCCACTTGCTTATCAGATAAAATATTCTGAAGGAACAATGTGCTTTCAAGAATAAATATGCAAAACACATGGCATGAAGTGTAAAATGTGATTAGCTTTAAGAATGTATGTTGAAGCAGTTCAGGGATCCTGTTTAAGGAATTCATAGAGTCTTTCTGACCATAAAGTGAATTACAGAGATGAAGACCAGGTGTGTAGTTCAGATGGAAATACAGTTTCAGGTTCTTAAGTCCCTGTTTTTACCCTGAATCATTGCCACCCAGATAGGTGGGCGAAAGTTAAATACAAGAAGAAATAAGAGCTAACAAACAAGAAATGTTAAATGTGGAATTTTGGCTTATTCTGCTTCTACAAAAGTGGTTAAAACACTGCGTCAATGTCATTGTGTAAAAGAAAGTACCCCTTGTATTCCCCCACTACTCTCATTTCCAAATCTTCTTGTATTTGTAACTATCAGCATCGCACCATCTTCCTTAATTTCTGCTTCTCCATAAGCTTGCCTGCTTTCCTGCCAGCTGAATAAGTACTTTATTTTGTACAAACTAATCTGTGTACTCTGACAAATACTGATTGTATAATTTTCATGAGACATGCCACCTGATTCTTCTGCAAAAAAAAGTTTAAAAAAATAATGTAAATAATGTTTTTTACTTGTTAATTAACTATGGTGGGCTAATGTAGCATTAAAAGAAACAAAATATATCATATGTTTATCCACATACCTTGACAAAATATAACAAATTACCTGAGCGCAGTTTTATTTAATGTAAGCCTTGATATATATACTCACACACAAATATAGGTTTTGATGCTGGTAACAATTTTTACTGCAGAGGTCAGAACATTCATTCAGCAGCCTCTGTAACAATGTTGTAAAAGCAGTTACCTCTACTGTAGACTGTTCGCAAAACATATTCACTTCTCTATGCTGATATCGTGGGTGTTCTTCAGAGAATCTGAACAGACTATTATTGCCTTACCACTAGGTCCTCTTTGTGTTTACACTCTTATATTCACCTGTGAACTCTATCACAGCATCTAACCTCTTTCCTGACTTTTGCCTCCTTACTGAAAGGGGGAGCATGAGAAATTACTGTGCTTGGTTTAGGAATAGAACCTTTCAAGACCATGCATTTAAACAGAGTATATTTGACCAAAAGATGACTACTAAGACGAACCGTTTCTTTCAAACTAATTTGCTGCAGAGGAGTTTTAATGAGGTGGTGAGGGTGTTCAAAAGTCACCTGCCAGAAACATGAGATATGATGGAAAAGGTTTCTCACTGATTATTTTGTGAGTATAGACTCTGTTCTCTCTTTTGTCAGAAAAGAAAGTGTATTTTGAGAAACAGAGTGCCTGCTTTCCAACTTTTTTTTCAAACTATGGGGCTAGTCAATGAAGAAGTGAAGTAGTTGGCTAGGCAAAGAACGAAAGAAAGAAAAAGCTCCATGGGGGAATTCCTGATGCCCTAAGAAATGCTTACCTAGACTAAGGAGTACTGATGAACATGTTGCAGGGAAAAGCTGATCTCTATGTTTCTTGTGTTAAAAATAACAATAAAAAAGATCTTTTTAAAACAAAAGAATTGTTGCATGCATGTCCAATTTCAGATTTCTACAAAGAAGTGATGTGTGTGCCAAAGCTCAGCTAGCTGTTCGGAGCAACTTTGACCTGGAGGCTTACAGAAAATCTGACTTGTGATTACCATACTTGATTCACAAGATCAGCGCAAGAATAATGTGAAAATGTTTATTTGTCTTTCATCACCCAAAGGTGTTGTGCGTGTATGTATCTAAGCACATTTCAGGACATTTTTGTTTTGGTTAGGTTTTGTACATAAGCTCACCTAACTAGTGCACTTGAATTTTTTTTTTTGTTACATCTGACTGTCCTCAATATAAGGTGCTATTTTAACACTTAAAAATTGAGATGTTGTACAGCAGAGCTCTGGTTTGACAAGAAAAATAATCAGACCAGTCTTGTTCATTCACTTTCGCTTTGCCTTGTTTGTATGCAGTTAAGCATGAGGAGGTTACAGGGAGGTCTTATCTTGCTAAGTTTTACACCAGCAAAGAGTCCACAGACACAGTTTATTCATCAGATTTTCAAATATCACTGCAGAAACCAAATCACTGGGTTTAGGGCATTATCTTTAAATTTTGGCCCCAGAAGTACTCAAACTCCATTGACTTTCGTGAGGATTTTTCCAGTAAAAATGTGGAACTGGGTGAATATCTCAAGCAGAAAGTACACAGAGAGAAAAAATGTGAATTAGTGTGAGAAACAAATTCTATTTCCAAAGGTCTCAAAATAAACTGCAAATATGTTATCATCTCTGCAAGCTTCCTTGTGACAACTATTTTTACTCTTTTTAAAGAGAGTGAAACAAAAGGACAAGGAAACGAAATTACTTGAAATTATCAGTGACAAATCTGGAAGCAGAATATATTCAGAAAGCTCTTGTAAATGAGTGAGGCACTTGAGCAAGGTGTCAAACCGAAGTTTAGCTAAAGGGCTTCTGAAGTCCATTGTGTTCCCTAAATAGGAAAAACAGATTAATTGACTGGCATGGATCCTACACAGTACCTCCACTGGTGTACTTGGTGCCAAGTACACAGTGGTTTCCATAGATCAGACTTATTTTCAACTTTCCTCTTTGACAGACCTTGTTGAAGGGCAGAGAAAGAAAAGGAAAGACACTGCACTGCAATGGCAGAACAGAAAATACTGTCCCTGTATGAACACACTAATTTAAAAATGTCCATATTCACCTATTTTTAAATTATAAACCCAACACAAGTTATTTTCAGAACAGGGATTTGTTATAGCTTAGTCACTACCATGGTTGTATCTGTAACAAATTCTGCTTAGTCACAAAATATAAGACATTTTAATGGTACATTGGCCAACAGGTCATTTTTCACATTTCATTTTTTGATGAATGCATGAAACAGCAATCAAGTACAGGTCTTCTATTACCTATCCAACAGTAGTCAAGCTGTTGCTTACTACCTGCTAATAAAATCTTACTAATGGTAGAGAACCTAATCTCACATGATTTTGATGATCAGATACAGAAAAGCATTAACGCTGCTGTGGGCAGGGGGGAAGAAAAGTTAAGCACTTAAGTACCTTTGAGTGTCTAGGCCTAAATGACCTCAGTTTCCTCCAACTTTGACATGAATTGAACCCTTACAGTCAGTAACAGAGTATTTAGCACTTGAATTATTATACCACCTCAGAAACTCTGGTCATTATTGTCATCTTTCTGGGTCAGAGAGGTTACATTTTGTTATAAACCCAGCTGACTCTTCTGTCACATTAATTGCTTTCAGTGGGTCAAAGTTGATGACATTGCAGCTCATTCTACTGTACCTTTTGCCCCCCTACGTAAATCTCTGTGAGATAAGTAACTCTAATTTCTTCAATACATTGCATTCTTTTGTTTCTTCTGTACTGTTTGTAATTGTCATCCTCATTTTTAACTGGCACTTTCAGTTTGTTGCTCTTTTGGGGAGCTATGTGTGTCAAGACCGAATATTCATCCAGTGGGAAGTCTGGAGGGAGTTACAACATCTGCACTCCGCTTGCCATCCTTTTTGACCAAAATATCCAGATAACGTGCACAAGCTAATAAAGGAATGGAATGCATACATACTATAAGCAGAACTGCCGATGGACAGAAACGGAACTGCTGACGGATGTGAGTGGAAATGCTGATGGGCGGAAGGGGAACTGCTGATGGGCGGAAGGGGAACTGCCGATGGGCAGAAGGGGAACTGCCGATGGACAGAAGGGGAATTGCCGACAGACAAAAGGGGAACAGCTCACGGAGCTGTGAGTGGAAATGCCGACGGACGTGAGAAGAAATGCCAAAGGACATAGGTAGAAATGCCGACAGATGTAGGCGGAAATGCTGACGGACGTGAGCAGAACTGCGGACGGAAGTAGGCGGAACTGCCGATGAACAGAAGCGGAACTGCCAACGGACATAGGCAGAAATGCCGATGGACCGAGGTGAACTGCCAATGGACGTGAGCAGAACAGCTGAGGGACAGAAGGGGAAATGCTGATGGGCGGAAGCAGAAATGCTGACAGACAGAAGCAGAACTGCCGACGGAGGCAAACAGGAAATGCAGACGGACGTAGGCGGAAATGCCGATGGACGTAAGCGGAAATGCTGATGAACAGACGTCAAAATGCCGCCAGACATGAACGGAAAAGCCGACAGACGTGAGCGGAAATGCCGACAGAGAGAAGGGGAAATGCCGATGGACGTAGGTGGAAATGCCGAAGGACAGGAGCGGAAATGCTGATGGACCGAATGAGAACTACGGACGGGCGGAAGCGGAAATGCTGACAGATGGAATCGTAACTGCTGATGGACAAAAACAGGAACTGCCAATGGACATAAGGGAAATGCTGATGGACCCAGGTGGAACTGCCAATGGACGTAAGCGGAAATGCCGATGGACAGAAGAGGAAATGCCAATGGACATGAACGGAACTGCCAACAGTCGTAGGCGGAACTACCAACGGACAGAAGCAGAAATGCCGATGGACTGAGGGTAACTTCCGACGGACGAGACTGGAACTGCCAACGGATGGAACGAGAACTACCGAGAGATGTACGTGGAACTGCCAATGGACATTAGTGGAAATGCTGACGGACAGAAATGGAAATGCCGACGGACGTGAGCAGAACTGCCGATGGACAGAAGCAGAACTACTGACAGCCTTGAGCAGAAGTGCCAACGGACCGAGGAGAACTGCTGGTGGACAGAAGGGTAACTGCTGAAGGTGAACTGCTGATGGCCATAAGCGGAAATGCTGACGAATGGAAGGGGAACTGCTGATGGACAGAAAGGGAATTGCTGATGGATGTGAGTGGAAACGCTGACACATGAGTGGAAATGATGATGGACAAAAGTGGAAATGCCGATGGATGGAAGGGGAACTGCCGATGGACGGAAGGGGAACTACCAACAGTCATGAGCAGAACTGCCGAGGGACAGAAGGAGAAATGCCAATGGGTGGAAGCAGAAATGCTGACAGACGGAATCGGAACTGCCGATGGACATAAACGGGAACTGCCAATGGACAGAAGGGAAATGCCGACGGATGTAGGCAGAACTGCTGACGGACGTAAGCGGAAATGCTGATGGACAGAAGTGGAAATGCCGACAGACAAGAGCCTAATTGCTGATGGACATAGAAGGAAATGCTAACGGACAGAAGGGAAAATGCCGACGGACAGAAGGGGAACTGCTGATGGACAGAAGGGGAATGGCCAACAGACATGAGCAGAACTGACGAGGGACAGAAGGGGAAATGCTGATGGGCAGAAGAGGAAATGCCGACATACGAAAGCGGAACTGCAGACAGGAGTAAACAGGAAATGCCGATGGACATAGGCGGATATGCCAATGGACAGAAGTGGAAATTCCGATAGACAAGAGCCTAATTGCCAATGGACATAAGCGGAACTGCTGATGGACAGAAAAGGAAATGCCGACGGACAGAAGGGGAACTGCCGATGGACATGAGCAGAACTGCCGAGGGACAGAAGGGGAAATGCTGATGGGCGGTGTGGTGGTGCATTCACACACACACCTTTTTCCTGGGCCACTTGTTCATCTGGGCCACTTGTTGATCTCAGAAATTTCCATGAAACCTTGGCCTTGGTGTACTGAGTCTGGCAGTTGAGCACTCCTTGACCGTATCAGAAACTCTGCATAGCTGAGGCTGGGAACATACTCCTACTGCCTCGCCCAGGTGTCAAGTAGAACAACACTGAAACCTTGAGAATTTTTAATCCTGTGGCCAGGATGGAAATTTATGGATGACTAAAATCAAACATCTTGCAAACCTATAAATTGTGGTCCTAAGTGAGGCCTTTTGAGCTCTCCTGGACTGCAGCAGGCTGCCCCCAGCATCTCCCTCTGAGCGGAACGCCTCTCAGCGCTCGTGACCTCTTGAGTCTGTGATATTCAGAGGACCGTCGCCGAAAGCTGACGACGGGACCTGGGCTGAACCCCTTCACTCCTCAAAGCTCAACCCTTCGCCCGTTGAGAAAAAGATGCCTAGACATTTGACGTGAATATTTCTTCACTGAACTCGAGGGGAATTTTTAACAGGTACCTTCTGTACATTTATATATATATTTCTGTCTGTGTGTGTGTGTGTGTGAACTAATAGTAAGCACAATTTGTAATTAAGTCGTGATTGTAGTAGATTCTACTAACTTTGTAAATGTTAAATTAGTTAATGATTAAGTGCTACTAAATTTTGTTAATGATAGTTGATGATTAAGTGTTGCTAAACAGTGAATGAACCCTAGACTGCTGCTAAACACATATAGTCCCTAAGATATAAACCCTTAGATTATTTTTCTTTAATGCTTCATCCATGTAATAAGTAATAGAGTGAACCTTGCCATCGAATTTTGTTAGGTCGCACTTTTATAAATCTATATTAAAATCACTTTCTGCTAATACCTTTGATGGTGATTCTTTAAGTGACCTCTAAACCACTCATTAGCGACAGGCGGAAGCGGAACTGCCGACAGACGGAAGCAGAACTGCCGATGGAGGTAAATAGGAAATGCCAACAGATGTAGGTGGAAATGCCGACGAACGTAGGCAGAAATGCCAACAGACAGAAGTGGAAATGCTGCCAGATGGGAGCGGAAAGGCCAACAGACATGAGCAGAAATGCCGACGGACAGAAGGGGAAACGCTGACGGACGTAAGTGGAAATGGCGACAGACAGAAGGGGAACTGCCAACACACAGAAGGGGAAATGCCAATGGACGTAGGCAGAAATGCCAAAAGACAGAAGGAGATCTGCCAACGGGTGGAAGCGGAAATGCCAACAGACAGAATCAGAACTGTCGATGGACATAAATGGGAACGGCCAATGGAGAGAAGGCAAATGCTGATGGACATAGGTGGAACTGCCAATGGACGTAAGCGGAAATGCTGACGGACAGAAGAGGAAATGCCAATGGACATGAATGGAACCGCCAACGGTCGTAGGCGGAATTACCAACGGAGAGAAGCGGAAATGCCGATGGATCGAGGGTAACTTCCTACGGACAAGACTGGAACTGCCAACGGACAGAAGGGGAATTACCGAGAGACGTAAGTGGAACTGCCAATGGAAGTCAGCAGAAATGCTGACGGGCAGAAGTGGAAATGCCGACGGATGTGAGCAGAACTGCCGACGGACGTCAGCGGAACTGCCAACGGACCGAGGAGAACTGCTGACGGACGCAAGCAGCAATGCCAAAGGACGGAAGGGGAACTGCCGACGGATGTACATGGAAATGCCGATGGACTGAGGGTAATTGCCGATGGATGGAAGGGGAACGGTGGAGGGATATAAGTGGAACTGCCAATGGACGTGAGTGGAAATGCTGATGGACAGAAGCGGAAATGCCGATGGATGTAAGCGGAAATGCCGATGGATGTAAGCGGAAATGCTGACAGATAGAGGGGGACATGCCGATGGACAGAAGGGGAACTGCTGATGGACGTAGGTGGAAATGCTGACAGACAGAAGCGGAAATGGCGACAGACATGAGCGGAAATGCTGACGGACAGAAGGGGAACTACTGACAGCCTTGAGCAGAACTGCGAATGGACAGAAGGGGAACTGCTGAAGGACGGAAAGTGAACTGCTGACGGACGTAAGCAGAAATGCAGAAGGACAGAAGGGGAAACGCTGACGGACAGAAAGGGAATTGCCAATGGATGTGAGCAGAAATGCCGACACATGAGGGGAACTGACAATGGACAAAAGGGAAAATGCCGACGGACGTAAATAGAAATGCCGATGGATGGAAGGGGAACTGCTGATGGACAGAAGGGGAGCTGCCGACAGACATGAGCAGAACTGCCGAGGAACAGAAAGGGAAATGCCGATGGGTGGAAGAGGAAATGCCGATGGATAGAATCAGAACTGCTGATGGACATGAATGGGAACTGCCGACGGACATAAGGGAAATGCCGACGGACATAAAGGAAATGCCGACGGACGTAAGCGGAAATGCCGATGGACATAAGTGGAAATGCCAACAGACAAAAGCGGAAATGCCAACAGACAGAAGGGTAAATGCCAATAGACGTAGGTGGAAATGCCAACAGACAGAAGCAGAAATGCCAACGGATAGAAGGGGAAGTGCTGAACGGACATCGGCGGAACTGCCAAAGGATGTCTGCGGAACTACTGACGCAAAGATGTGGGAATTTCCGATGGACATGAGTGGAACTTCCAATGGACGTAGGTGGAAATGCTGATGTGCAGAAGGGGAATTGCTGACGGACAGAAGGGGAAATACCTACTGACGTCAGCAGAACTGCCGACAGCCAGAAGCAGGAACTGCCAACGGACAGAAGCCAGAACTGCCAACGGACAGAAAGGGAACTGCCGACCCACAGAAGGAGAAATGCTGATGGATGGAAGCAGAAATGTGACGGACAGAAGTGTGAACTGCCAACGGACAGAAGGAGAAATGCAGGCAGACTTAGGCAGAAATACTGACAGACAGAAGGGGGAATGTGAACAGATATAGGCAGAACTGCTGACGGAGGTAGGCGGGAACTGCCAATGGACAGAAGGGGATCTGCTGAAGGACGTAACTGGAAATGCCAATGGACGTGAGCGGAAATGCCAACCAACAGAAGGGGAACTGCTGACGGACATGAGCAGAAATGCCAATGGATGTGAGTGGAAATGCTGATGGATGTAAGGAGAAATGCTGATGGACAGAAGGGGAAATGCCGATGGATGTAGGTGGAAATGCCGACGGATGTGAGCGGAACAGCTGCTGGACAAAAGGAGAAATGCCGATGGACAGAAGGGGAAATGCTGACGGATGTAGGTGGGAGCGCTGACAGACATAGGTGGAAATGCCGACAACAGAAGGGGTACGGCTGACAGATGTGAGCAGAAATGCCAACAGACATCAGCCGAAATGCTGACGGATGTAGGCACAATTGCCAACGGACATAGGCGGAAATGCCGATTGTCAGAGGGGGAAATGCCAATGGACAGAAGGGGAAATGCCGATGGACGTGAGCAGAAATGCCAACAGACGTGAGCTATAATGCCGACGGATGGAAGGATAAATGCCAACGGATGGAAGGGAAAATGCTGATGGATGTAGGTGGAAATGATGGCGGACAGAAGTGGAACAGCCAACGGACAGAAGGGGAACTGCCGACGGACAGAAGGGGAACCGCCAAGGGACGTGAGCAGAAATGCCGACAGACATGAGTGGAACTGCTGAGAGAACAGGAATCGCCGACTGGCAGAATAGGAGATGCTTATGGATAGAAGCAGAAATGCCCACGAGCGGAAGTGCAACTGCTGACGGACATAATAAGAAATGCTGATGGACATGAGTGCAAATGCTGACAGACAGAAAGGGAAATGCTGACGGATGTAGGCGGAACTGCCAACAGACATAGGCGCAACTGCCAATGGATGGAAGGGGACCTGCCGACAGACGTAAGTGTAACTGCCAACAGACATAGGCGGAACTGCCGATGGACAGAAGCAGGAACTGCCAACAGATGTAGGCGGAAATGCCAACAGACAGAAGGGAAAATGCCGATGGACGTGAGCCGAAATACCGACGGAAAGAAGGGGACATGCCGACGGACGTAAGTGGAATTGCCGACAGACAGGAGCAGAAATGCCGACAGACATGAGCTGAAATGCCAACGGATGGAATGGGAACTGCTGATGGACGGAAGGGGAAATGCCGACAGATGTAGGCAGAAATGCCATTGGACAGAAGCGGATGGCTGATGGACAGAAAGGGAAATGCTGACAGATGTAGGCGGAAATGCCAACGGACAGAAAGGGAAATGCTGACATACAGAAGGGGAACTGCCGATGGACTTGAGCGGAAATGCCGACAGACATGAGTGGAACTGCCAACGGACAGAAGGGGAACTGCTTTTCTTTGCTTCTCATGAGGACAAAAATCTCCATGAAGGACAGTACCTTCTTACATTACAGTGGATGTTTGTTCACTATTGACCTTGCATACTGGCCTGTCGCTACAGAATCTCCTATAAAGTTCTGGCAGAATTGTAGCATTTGCAGCAGGTTGCTCAGTCATTTTAGGGAATATCTTTCTGCAGAATAAAATGAAGAGCACTGAAATATAGAAACTGGGACTCAGATGTATCTATCCGCATATTAACTGCATATATCCTCTGTTGGCAGCGATGTTACATACCTTGCTGTGGAAATGTGTATGGTATTTTTTGCAAACCAAAAATCCCTGTTCAAAGCAGAAGTACTACATAAAGTCCTACGTGGTAAAAGCATGTTAATAGTGTGTTGTGTAATTCCACTCACAGGTAACTGAAAAGCCGACTACATTCTCACTTTCTTTTTATCTGAGGGAAAGAAAAAGAGACAGGGACACATTTTGTCCTCATTGGTACTTATATAAGATTATCCTCAAATAGTGGTTATGTTTATAAGTTTCAAAAATTATACACCTCTTGCTTTGAGAGTATGACTGGTTTCATACCTTGGCAAACATCTAGTTCAAAACATCAGTAAAAGGACCAGAATCCATACGTGTGGTCTTCTGGCTAGAATGCTGAGCTGGGAATAACAGGACCTGCTTTGGACTCAGGCTACCAAGCTAACTTTTTGGGTCACTTTGGACATGTGCATCCCTTGCCTATGAAACTATCGGGATTTTTTTTTCTTTTTAAATTTTCTTCTCCTATTTCACAAACTTATTTTGACTAATTTGAACACATAAACTGTCTGGTAGTGACTCCCAGCATGGATCAGGCAAATAGTGGGATTTTCATGCATCTGGTGGGACCTGTAGGCACTACATAAATCAAAATAATTAACTTCATAGTGATCTATTAACACTGTAAAAAGAAATAAAAATGTTACTTTAATTTCAAAGATAAGCAGAGCTTTAGAACACTCCTTATCAAAAAGACCACTGAAATAAAGAGGATATTGTCAGTGAATGTTCAGGCAAGGGCATTTTAATGTTTGTCAGTAACAGTGCTCCATCTGCCCAATGGCTGGAGCAAACTTTGTCATTGTAGATGTGCAATGAAGTTTAATTGACTGAAATGTTTTAGACAGCTTCAGATGGGGAGTGATAGACATAATAGAGAAGTAATACTATTGTATCTGATTCCAGGGTAGAACAAATATTAAACTGCAGCACTCTCTTTAATCTTTAAATATTAAGTTGTGATTTTGACAACATATTTCCAACAAATCATTGTAACTCCACAATTTATGGAAGAATTTCCATCCAAGTAAACATGCCTGGCAATCAGCAAGATAAAGCATTCAATTTGCATCACGTTTATCTTTTCTGCTTCCTATTTTTGCATTTTCTATAAGCAGAAGCATTTTGTTGTATGGCACTTTGTTTTGCTTTGCAACATCACAGCTGTAACAGCCAAATATATAGAAACAATGAAGCCTCTTTTTCAAAGAATAAAGGAAACATCAGGAGAGATCTATAGTTCCACCCTAATGAACCAATTCAACGCCTGTTTATTCATCATACTAACAGCTCACATGGGATTGCCAGAAGCACTAGCAGTGAGAACAAAATTGAGACTCTGATACTTTATTTTACTTTGTGCCATAGCTGTTTCAAATTTTAGTAGCTAATGGGTACTTAATTTTACACTGTATTAATAAAAATGAAATGAGCAGAAAACTGAAGACACTAGCATGGAGAAAGTTGATATGGCAGGGAGGGGAGGGGAGGGGAG
>NW_009233810.1:1439-2489 GCF_000690835.1 Fulmarus glacialis | reverse complement strand
GGATGAGGAACAGAGTCTGTTTCAGGGAACAGTCACTGGTGAGGACACAGAGACATCAGAGAGAGACATCAGTACAGGTAGGAAGATGCTGTGGCGGAGGGAGCAGGTTGGGTGTCTACAGCATGAAGAGAAACAGGCATAGGCATGGGAAAGTGTAGGACAGCCTGCGGTAGAGGTGGCCAAGGGTGCTGGCAAGTCCCTGACAGAACTGAGGCCTTGGTCCCCTTGGCTGATGCCTCTGCCACCAAGGCCTGTGAGGAGACCCATTGTCCTCATGCCACCGGAGCCTCCTTGCCTCCTTGCACGCTGGCAGAGAGGCCAGGCAGTGTGACACCATTGTCCTTCACTCAGCATCGCACATCCCACATCCCACCACCCCAGGAAGAGCCCTGAGTCACACATGAGGGACACGATCTCCCTTCGCAAGGGCTGGGGGTCAGGGCTTGGTGTTTGCCTTGAAAAACACATCAAGTCTTGACCAAGCATCAGAGCCACTTGCACTCTGCCTTTGCCTGCCTGTCAGCACTGCTGCCAATTTTCGGCTGTAACGAGCCCACGGGGAGGCTTTCTCAGTAATGGCCCTCAGGAGGACCCCTTGATGCTTCAAGGTACTTTGGGTTTTGCTTCTGACTTTGACTTCTGGAAGGGTCATCTCCTCTCAGCATCTCAGGTTCATGGACTCAGCACCAAAGGCACCCTGGGGCTCAGTACAATGCAGAAAGCCCTAATGTGCCTTGCTGTTCCTACACTTTTGTTCAAGTCTTCATGTCTTGTACAGCTAATTGGAGATGTTTCAGTGAGGTACGTTAAGAGGAAGAGTTCAGTGAGTACTTAGTAAAAAAACAGTTCTGCTTCTTAAGGGTATTTTGTCTAATTTTTCAACCTACTGAAGAAGGGGTATAGATCCAAGCTGTCTCCTAGGGAGGTCTGGAAAGGAAGGAAAAGCAGTCCCTTGGGGTCTGTATGGACAACCTTGCCCCTCACCTCCCCAAGCCCAGCAGTTCCCTCCTTGGCCACCTGGGACTTGCACCACTTTTCCTCACACCAAAC
>NW_009233810.1:0-1152 GCF_000690835.1 Fulmarus glacialis | reverse complement strand
AATTCAGGTGTTGACTAAAGAGTTAATTAGATTCCTGAAAGATGGGACAAGTTTCTAACTCCCTGAAGCTCAAAGCAGAAACCAGACAGTTGAGAGGCATCTGAATGACCAAAGAGCAGGTGGAGGAGGAAACCTGAGAGCAAAGCAAAGGGCATACATCCAAATAGTCTGCTGACAAGATGTCCTTAGACATGGCCATTGAATCAGGAGAGGTGGAAACACCTGAATGAGGAGGGAGATGAAATAATAGACAGAGTAGTGGTACTACAAGAACAGGGGAAGATCAGTATTTCTTCTGCTGCCATGAGTACGCTTCCAGGAAATTCTGCCAAGATGGGAAAACGTTGCCATTTCTTAAAAGTACTCCAATGATACGGCTAATGAAAATGTGCTTGTATTTTTTTTTTTTAATGTTAAAAATAAAATTGTGGACCTTTCCAGGCAGACAGCATTTGTCTGACCATAAACAGGCAGTGCCACTTCTAGGGGCCCCAGTGTACCTGAGTACTGGCCTGGGATTGGCATCTATCACAGAGAACCTGTGGGAGACCAGAGCACCTTCAAGCTGCAGGTGGAGGCTGGGCAGGGCTTCCCAGGGCATCTACACTGGCACCAGGTGTCTGTGTCCCCGTAGCTGAAGACATTTGTGTCCTACATCCATTCCCAGTTCTGGAAAACACTTTCTTTTCCAAAAAAGGAAATCCCCCCAAAGACTGGAAGAAAGCTGAAAAGTGTGTTGACACCTTTCTTTGCCTAGGATCTTTGGCTTCACTTCTTCTTACTTTCATTTTCGTTGACATTAACGGACATGTGACAGGCCTAAGGGCATTAAACCAAGATCATTTGGTGTCTTGCACACAGCCCCATGCCCCCAAAAGCTTCCCTGCCCAGGACTCCTCAGTCTTGGCAGAGAGCAAGTCACACTGAGGTGTCGACCTCTCTGCACTGGTTTACATGTTGGTTTAGATGGTCACTTACAGCACAGGAGGATTCATGCCCCATAAACATCTGCTCTGCTCCAGTTAGAAACAGGGCCCAGCTTCACAGGATCATAAGAGAACTGAGGTTGAAGGGACCGCAGGAAGTCTGCAGGACAGCCTGCCAGAAACAGGGTCAGACCACATTGTTCAAGGCTTGATTGAGTCAGAGATT
>NW_009233809.1:0-31260 GCF_000690835.1 Fulmarus glacialis | reverse complement strand
ATCAAAAAATATATAAATAAAAAATTCAAATACAATTTCTTAGTATACCTCATGCTTTTCATCAGAACACCATTTTGTGATATTCTAGGTTTAACCCATGTTGTCATGTTTGGCCTTCTGGAGTTAAGAAATTATATGGACTGGAGAACATGCTGGATTTCAGACACCTGAGTCCTCCCAAGAAAACAAGTCTGTCTCAGCCAGGGATCTAGGAGACACTGGGTCTTTTTCCAGGTCTGCTGCTGATTCACTTGGCCATGCCTCACCTCTATGCTTGTTTATCTGGCTTTAGCTTAGATGTGCCTTCCTGCAAGCATGAAAATTTATTAATAGAAAGAACTACGTAAATACTAATTATTTATTCCCAGTGAAATCCAAAAGCCAAGCTGGATATTTTCTCATTCAAGTCAAGATGACACAGTTTCAGCAAGCTGAAATCCATTATGCCACCTTTATAAAGTTTTCACAGGGTTACAGAGCTAAGGCTGTAAAGGAGAGTTTCATCAGCCAGGCTGGCCTCCTACGTGTCACAGACATTTTACCCTGTTACTTCTCCACAAAACCCAGTTAATCACATTTGACTAGACAGTGCTTGGGAAAATACCTTATTCTGAGAACTCGTTCCAATGATTAATCATCCTCTTGGCTGAAAGTGTGCAACTTCATTTAATTCAGCTGCTTTCCTTTTGCCAGCCTCTGGTTCTTGTCAATGCCTATTTCCACTATATTAAGAAGCTCTTTAATACTCAGTTTTGGGTTCTGTGGTGGTGGTGGTTTTGTTTTTTGTTTTTTTTTTGCGGGGGGGGGGTCCCATTTGGTAATCTTTCAGATAAAACGGACAAAATTCCTTTAGGAGGTTTCCGTGTCTCTCAGCAGGGCGCCTCTGCAGAACTTGCTCCTTTTCCATCCTCTCAGTATTTCACTGGTACTGGAGTTTTCTGGTATCGGCATAGCGCTGGTGTATACACTCTTACTACTCCCTCAGGATTGCATTTTTTCTGCACAGCAACACGACTGCATGCTAAATAACTTGCACTCTGTGCCTTGCCTGTCCTTTCCAGAGCCTGTGTGCACTCCTGGCACTGAAGTATTGAACTATACTAATAAATGGAACCACGTTTCCCAGGGATCGGGCTGCGCAGTCTGACGGTCATGCCCTCATAATTTATGCAGCACCAATGTGTGTCATCTGCAAATCTGAATCCACTGTAATTTTACAATTGCAGTCACCAATCCCTGCAGAGCCCCCTTACAAACACCTCTACCTGAGGTCGTCTCCCCCTTCGCCCGCTCCATTTTACCACTCCTGCTAGCCAGGACGCCCACCATCATCCTGCTTTTCCTCAGCCCATTTCTTTTCCGTGCTTGGCAAATGTTCTGGCTACCTTCTTGCACACCTCTTGTGTACTAGTATGGTCCATCTCTGAGACTTCACGGGCTTCTGTGCCACAATGCCTGTGCCTACTCTGGAGTGACACCAGAGGTCCTGGAGAGCCTCACAGCTACTTCCAGCTGCAGCTACTCACACCCGCAACACATGTTATTCTTGAAACTGTTGTCAGGAGTTATCATCTGCACAAAAAGAACATCCTAAGTGCAAAGGAGCAAAGCATCTATTAACACTAATATATTTCATTCATAGAAATATGCCTTTTGGAGATGTATATATTATGGACTGGTTATCTTTACAAAACAACTCAAGCCATACAAGATCTTGCACTGGAAGCCAATATAACATGTGTTAAGTTATACACTAACAGACAGCTTTTATCACAAAACCCAGAAAAACCCATTTAAGACCCCAGTCTACGTTTAAAATCTTTGTGATAAACTGGATACTTTTTCCACCATGCCTATTTGCTCCCCAAAACTTCCAGAATACAATCAATCTTTTTAATTTATATTAATAATACGAACACTGGGATATTTAGGATCTTCCCCTCAAAAAAACCCTCACTCAAGAAAGCATTAATTTTATATTGTTCCCAAGGCATTAGAGCTGTTTGATGAAACCCATGTGACTTGAAAATCACCTTGTTTACACAGCTTAGGGCATAAGCCTTTGAAAAACTCCTGAAAAGAAATCTACAATCAAAAGCAATACGGGCTGTCAGCTGGGCAGCACAGAAAGCATGGGGTAATAAGAACAGGGTTTCCAAGAAGCACTATTTTGTTGGCATTCAGAAGCCATCCAAAAAAAGCAGATTCTGGTTTTCTGTTAAAAAGAAGTCTAATGTCTAATGGGATTACAGGTCTATCTAGTAGTAGCACCACTTTTCAGGTTTTTTTCAGACCACATTCACTAAAAAACAGTAAAGGGGAGGGGGGTTGAACATGAAAAGGGAGAGGAAGAAGGTGCAGTGAACAAAATTCAATACTTTTTCCACAATACAAGTTCAGCGAGGAAATACTCCTACTGTCTCCAGAGCCAGCTGCAATACAGAGACTGAAATTTGATTTTTAGGATTTTACATTGACAGGTTTGGTTCAAAAGATCAGGAAAAATCAGCAAAAGAAAAAAAGTTTATTTCAAAAACTGGTCCATCTTCTGCAAAAGCAGAATTATCCCCCAGCGTGTGCTCACCAGCGCAGTTTTAAAAGCCCCCATCACACAGTGCATCCAAGTATTGTGAAGCCTAGTGGCTTTCAACATCAGAAGCATCTTTCTCACATTTATCCAAGTATTTCCTTTTGCTAGTCTTCGCTGTAGCAAAAAGGTATAATTCCAAAATGGCATCTTAAATACTAACCAAATTAAATGGTCTTCTAAATTCACTGACCAAGGGAACTAATGTCCTTCTCTCCCATGCTTTAGATCCACCCCCAAACAGAGTCCTAGTTTGTTCTGCTCTTTTCTTGTGCATTATCCGCCAGCCACTTGCTTTACTTCCTCCCACTTTAACAATCTCTTTTCAGCACTGAGGTACCTTTAAGTAAACAGTGTAACCCAGATGGACATTAACAGAGCAAATTGGTATTACCAGCAGCATAGCATGTCTCCATTTTCTAGAGAACGCTTTCCTCTTGGACACCTAATATTTTGTACCTCCACAGGCACTTATTTAAGCACCTAATCACATAGCTGGGATTTTTGTGTGGCATCCTGTCCCCTCACCCCAGCAACTAAACCTACAGCAGTAGGAAACCACATAGCTTTGGTACCAGTACCTATGTAGCTGCAACAGCACGAGCCTGGCACAAGCCAGCAACTCGAGCTGTTAGGCTTTCTTTTCCCATTTAAGCAGCTTCACGTGCAGCAGCACCACTACCACAGCGTGAAGTTGGAAGGAAGGAGTTGTTGCAGAGTCTGCAGATAGTCACAGACACACACGTACTCCATCCAGACCCTCTCCGAGCAGAAGTGTTGGTTCTCTAGGATCCAGGGCATCAGAAGAGCCCCTCCATGCGGTGCGATACTCAGCTGCTTTCATATCAGACTCGTATACAATTGATACATACCACAATTCACACAGCACAAGGCATTTAGTTATAAATTTGGACTGTGAAAGAAGACTACAGTTTTACCAGTACAAACAATCACAATAAAATTTTTCTCGTAGGGGAATGAAAGATGTTCAGAGAAAATATTTAAAGTACAACAAAGAAGCGGTGCTAAATGCTAAACACCAGCCATCAAGCAATGTCAGGACAAAAAAAATTAAATTATATTTAACTATAACTGCAATGGTAATGTAAGTTCTAGTTATATTCCCAAGCTGGGCAGAACATTAAAACCTCTTTTCTTTCTGGATCCTTCGAACACACACACACATTACAAGTAATTTGAAACACTTCACATAGCACCAGTAGTGCTACTATAGCAAGACAGTTTATGGATGTGAAGGAGAGAGAATTTGTGACTACAGCAGCTTTTTATTAGAACCAACTGGCTAGACAGCAAGAACAAACTTTGGGGTATAAGCAGTCATTTTAGTTCCTTCTGCCACAAAAACTAATCTATTTTTCCCCAACCTATTTCCAAGACGTCAATTCTCACTCCCAAACCTCAGCTCTCCAGTAACCTGAAAACATAGTACCTCCAATGGATTCTCAAAACCCAACATACTTGTGGACATCATTTCCATGACTAATGTCACCAAGGTTATCATTGATACAAACACATTTTGGAGGCAGCAATCAAGCTGTAATAAGCTATTGGAATGCTTAGAAGAAAATGACTCTTAATGACTTGAAAAAGTCATTAAGAGAAAAATCCAGGTCCTCTAATAGAAGTGGACCTCAATTAGAATGCAGATGATAAAGGACATTCACTTTCTATGTTTTACTTTCACTGTAGCTCTGAAACACTTCAAATCCCAGTAGCTTGCTTCTAACAACGTTAACTAAAATAAAAAAATACATGCACACCCCCTTATAACTTTCCGAATATTATTTAATTTAAAGATGTAGCAACCCTAAGTTTTCAATCAGCCTCGCAAATGTTTCAAGCTAATTTAATACACTGGTGACAGGAAAAGCAAGGGTTATATTGATTTCTGCATCTAAAAAAAAAAATTTAAAAAAAAAAAAAAAAAAATCAATAAGCTCCATGACCCTGATTTAATGCAGAGCACTCTATCCTGGTCTGAATATTTTATGGTATTTTCACCAGGAGGTGTTAGGTCTGAGATTAGCAGATATTAGAAGGTAGATTCAGTCTGAGCCAAAGCTACCCAGTACCGGAAGAGAAGGATTGTGTGCAGTGATTCCTGTTCATATTGCTCTTGGGGAGGGGGTCGAGGTAATTTATTAAAAAAAGGAAACGTGGAAAATAAGACTGCTGCCCAAAAACCCAGCGGCAATACAGATCTGAGTGACAAATGCTGAAGTCTTTGCAATGTCTCTGGCTTTAGCACCTCCTCCAGCTCATCAGAGCAAGGCTGGCTGCACAGAGACTGAGTTGCCAAAAATCTGCCAAAACACGTCCAAATTTTTTTTCTGCCATTACAACAGCGTTCGCTTCTTTCGGCAAAAACTCCCCACCTCCAGACCACTGAGTCGCAGGACACTCCTTGCTTTCTTGCCTACGTACTAGAACGTAGCAAACAACATGATGCAATTCAGAAGGAAAAGACAGTATCCCAGGAGCTGCCAGGACTCCTCGGCACAGAAATAGGGCATTTTCTCAGAACAAGAAATCACCACGAACGGCGTGGAGGTCACTTCTCTAATCTCCAAAGACTTTGGCCTCACGTGTATTTAACAAGCTGGGAGAAGTCGCAATAACACAGACCTGTATACGAAGCAGTGGTTTTGTGTTTTGTAACAGGCTGCCAAGTATCATTGTAGAATATTCACCCGATAAGACAACATGAACTGATCCGACCAAGTCACCCATGAAAATCCATCTGCTCACTCATCCGCTCAGCATCGACAGACCTGCCTCTGTTAAATGGGAAGAAAATCAAAGAAGTCTGGTATTTTCTAGAGCATGCAGAGAAGCCCTATGGGAAGGGTGCATCCCCAGTGCTGTCACATAGAGAAGCTGCAGAAGGGACAATGACATGGACAACAGATTACATCATAAGCCTTCCCTAGAATATTTATGTCCAAGATAATATTTAAAAGAGGACAACTGTATTTAACAATGCAACAATGTACTAAAAGGAAAAAGAAAGATTCTTTCAGATGTCATTCGGAGTTTTCTTCTTAGAATTACGGCTAAGTAATTCTCTGTAATTTTCAGTGGCAGTAACTGTAGAGGACAACAAGAAGAAAGCCCTCCAAAACAAAATTCCAATTCCCCTTTCCCGGATACTATCAATTATTTAGAAGTTGCACCTGATCCTCCTGGAACACACTCTGGAGCCCACATAAAGGCAGCATAATGCCCAGTAGCTATGGCAACTCGACACCCACCTTAGCTATAAAGCTGAAACAAAGCCCACTGCAATAAAGTGACTGTAAACTGTTTTGTGCAAGAGGCAAAGTTCAGCCACAGACAAACCCATCCATTTTCTAAAAATCTGCTTCAATATTAATTACTTAGACTTCTCTCCCCACAACCACGTTGTATAATCAAAAGCCAAACCAACAGAAAGAGCAGTGCAGTAAATGATCTAAAAAGCTGACTGTAATTTCTAGTGTCTCTGGATAAATCAGAACAGCAAGAAGGTATTTCAGATTCCAGCAGAGGTTCCCTCAAAAGTCCAAATGGGACAAGTTGCATGCCCAACAGCAGTTGCTCATCTTTTCCGTGATGCCATTACCCAGGAGAGTCTATTCATAGCTTTGGACTTCCTCTTCCATTTTTTGACATGAGAAATGCTGGGTTACTGTAACTTCTGCTACTCATTCATGACCTGCAGGCAAGAAACTTTGCAGCCCAGATCATCCCAAAAGGCAGTATTTATGCCCTACCTCTGCCAACACCATGCTGACATTTAGCTTCAACATTCAACTTGGAAGGTTTACTGCAAATGCTACGTGCATTTGTAGGCAAGGACACGGGATGGTGTTTGCAGGTGGAGTAAGAGCCCTGAAGAATGGCAGTGGATTATCCTCTTGCATCACCCAAGTTGCAGGATGGCTGATGACACATGAAAGGTGTTACTGCAACAGACACCATTCCCACTCTAGCCAATACAAATCAGGACAGGGGGTCCACAGGTGGCTAGCAGCAAACATGCTTTTTAAACTGAAATGTAAACAAACAATTTGCTCTATTTCGTTACACTTGTCTGTAAATGGGAGACCCATTCAAGTCAAAATCATCCAGACTAAGTTGGAAGGACAGCTGCAATATCTCCTATCCTAAAGAAGCCATGTTAGTTTAAATAAGCAGCTGAACTTGTTGCAAAATGTCTTCTCCCTTCCTGTCCTCTTTCTCACATCTCTTGCTTGTATTTAGGACTTCAGAACAGCAGCAATCACCTCACGTCCATGTGGGATTACCAGCCAGATGTCATCTTAGAGCAAACTGGCTATATGCATAAAAAGCTGTAGGGTTACTGACGTATTGGTGCATATAATGGAAAAAAAAATACATCTGGTTTAAGAAAATGGGACTTACACAACTGAGTTCCTTCCCTCTCCCACCCACCTTTCAAATGCGTTGGCCAACTTCAGACAAACTTGACAGAGGTCTCACGGATTGTATCATCGTGACAATCAGCAGACACCTCCACGTTACTACTGCTGCTGAAGAAGGGAAGCTCCGACTTTTTCTCAGATGCCATTTGTCATGAGCCACCCACAGCACCGGCTACCTTTTGCCTTGGTAGCAACCGTAAAAGACAAAAAAGGACTACACAGGTTAGGAGGCATGGGACATTGCAGAGTGGGGAGATGAGCTGTACTTTGGAAGGGCCCAGGGAATACTGCAGGAATGTGGTCACAACAGATGAGAAGAGAAGCAAGATTAGTCGAAGGGGATTTTTACAGGAGATCAGACATATCTGTAGGCCTGGCTGTATTATTCTGCAACTCAGTTTATTTTAGCGTCTATATTTAATGGGAATGAAATTCTTGCCCACTGAACTGAATGGCAAAATTCTCAGCACCTTCAGAGGAGCTGGGATTTCACCTCAAGATTTTCCAAGTATTTGTAACTTATACACACATACCTCAAGTTAAATTTGACATTGGTGTATCTACAATAGTCTAGATTGAAATGTTTAAAAAACAGGCCAACCACTGTAACTATGATCAGATTCCAAAGAGGAATAATTACATATAACATTTATTAATAGGAAGGTTCACCACACAGGACCTTTTCTTTTGGACTAAAGTAATTTGCTGGATTTATAGACCTATTTGCAGTCCTGTCACTAAAAGCCACAGACCTTGTAAGCCATATTAGTCTTCATGTAAGAAATATATAAAGCAATAGTAATGATTATAAATAAGATAATGAGTGCTGGGGAAGCTAAAAAGAAAACGTGATTGTGTAAGACATTTCTCTTTGGTACAAAAATACAAAGGGCAGTAAAATATATTACAAAATTTAATTTATATTTTGTTGTCACTTAAAGACTCCACTTGCAATTATGAAGCTGGACAGATACATTTGGGAAAGACAGACATTACAAGGAGAATCATTAGCATGATTTGCATGATATGTACTAATATTTTTTTATTCCTGAGGATTGATGTTAGTTAAGAAGGTTAAAACAGGCAGTGATTTCACCATATTTGATAAGGTTCAGCATGGTTCCCTATCACTTAAGTTTAGCTTTTGTCAGGCAAAGAGCTAGAAGTATGCTTTCTTTTCATAATTTGGGATTTTAAAGAGAGTAAGATGAGTAGGCTGACTGCTCTCCCTTCTAACAATCAAACAGGACTTAAATCCTTAAGGGAGTAAGATGATCATGAACTAGATGGCTTGGGAACTACTTCTTGTGCTAACCAAGAGCTTTTAGGGAGAAAGCCTCATACACCTGTGAAGGAGAGCAAAGCAGGGCTTTGTTTCTTGAACAAAGCTCTGAGCAAGATATACTAAAATTCTGATCTTGCACCACTTCATTATACAACCCTCTTGTACCTCCCATGGACTAATGTGCAGTAACGCTGAAAGGCTCAGGCTGGGGATAACAGAGGTAACTGTACCCACAGAACGGTTGACTCATCGCCTGTTCACTGAACAAGTGCAGTTGCAGTCTAAGCTTGAAAACAGCATAGCCTTTATTCCCTCCCATTTCTTTTCCTCTTGATATTCAGTTCTGCAAACTATTCCCACTACTCCCATGGGTTTCAGTGCTGCTGTAATTCCTTACAAGCTAATCTTTCTCCTGTTATTTATTGATCTGGTTGCAGATGACTGCTTAATGACATAAGACTGGCCTAAAGTCAACACTTTAGTTTACCTTAGAGTGAGAAGTGCTCTGATTTGTAAAGTCCAGCCCCTGAAATTCAAGGTTAATTACGCTGCTCATCACGCCAACCCTTTCAGAAAAGATGAGGCAACACTGCAAACATCCCCCAGCTTCGATCCGTTGGCATCCTCTCCTTCCACCCAACTGCGCTTTTGGGGGAAGAACAGACTTTGGTCTATGACTAGGTCTGAACTGAACAGTAAACTTTAAGAAGTCAGACCTCATTTATCTCTAATGAGACAAGAGCAAAAGGCACGCAGGGCAATCTATAGCATCAGTTGGCAGCTAGAAACAGCAGCTTCCTCCCTCTTCAAAGACAGAGAACACCCTCCTGTAACTTTTGCGCTTCGTCAATCTGTAGCAAAAAATACCGTTTGCCCCCCCTCATTTGAGGGCACACATCAAACACTGGTTTTTTTTAGATCCTGCACTGCCTTGAGATTGTGTTTTGTCACTGAATTCTCATTTTCTTTCTCCATTATTACGTAAATTTATATCTCAATATTAAAGAAGTCACCTTAAAATTAATTATAGCTTTTGCAAAAGTAGTTCTTAATCACAAGGAATTCCTACCAAATTTTTTCTTCCTGTTTTCTTCTTTTCAATGAGCACAAGACATTCCTTCTGGATCGGCCAGTCACAATCATAGAACACAAAGATTTAACAAGCCTACACATCTAGCTGTTTCCAGTATCTGCATATTGTACATGAAGAAGCAGAATCTGAAGCGATAAGAAGAATGAGCAAATTATAAGACTGAGAAAAGCTAATGGGACCCAGAGTTAAACACTGACTTCAACCAACCATAATTGAAATTACTTATGTGAAAAGAAACCAAAAAGTCTAGCTCTGTCTTTGCAATTCTAGCAATAGCAGAAGAGGTGTAAACGATGAAAAATAAGAAAAATGCAAGTTGTTCAAATTATAGGAACAGTCTGAATGCTTGATGATGCTCATCAAACAAATGAGGGGAAAGCCATAACAAGCAAATCATAAACCACACAGGGTGTGGAAGCTGTTTTCCCCCAGCATAGCTCTGGCACCAAGAACGCCACTGTAACTGTGGCTAAGCAAGACAAAGCTGGGAGTTAAAACATGCTGATCAGCAAGGCAAGAAATCACCGTATTTGAGATACTGACAAAGTATTCCTAGCTGCTGCCTGACACTTGTACTCTATGAATCGCATCAACTTTCATTCCCCAATTCAAACACTCCATAAATCTGCTAAATCAGCTTTCAAAAATTGAAAGGATAGATACACGTGTGACTGTTTAAGCATTATCAAACGTAGCCCCAGACCACAGAGTAACCAATATTTTCAGACGTAACAGGTTGCTCACTGTTACCTTATTCCTGTAATATTATTTGCCAGCCTTTCTGAAGTCCTCTCTAGAAATCACGAGTGCCTGAAGCAACATGTAGTGTGCCTCCTGCAGAATACAGTCAGCAAAACAAGGGAAGGCACGCTACATCAGTAATGAAGGCAGCTGACAAAGACATGGGAGAAATAAGATTACAGAATGTTAATAAATCATCGTATTTCAAACCATCTCTGTTGGATGTGGAAATGCATAAACTGGGTTACTGACCAGAAAACGAGGAGGGAAAAAAAACAACTTGTGGATAGACTAGACATTTAAGTTCTAATTACTAGTGTTACTAGAGACTTGGTTACAATATTCCAGAGCTTCAATTCAATTGCATATTAATTTCAACACTGAAAACAGACATTTTCATACCTCCAAAGAGCAAGCTGACACTGTCTAACCTGTGGCTCAAACACATGAAGTGCTCTGCTGAACTAGTAGCTGATGAGGCTTTCAGGGAGCTCCAAGCAGACACTTCTACCTTTTCCAGGGTGCGAAGCCCAGCCTAGCAGTGCTCTTCTGCCCCTCAACCCTGCGGTGACTCAGATATGCTGCATTTGCGATACTGAATTATTCATTAGAATTTTGTCAGATGAGGGAACTGGGTCTGGGCTTCTTTTCTTCCCAATGAAATTTCTCTCTGCTGCAGAGAATAGAGAATCTCTTCAGCCACATGACTCAGGGCTGCCATGTTTCAGTGCAATTCATATTAAATTCACTTCTGATCCTGGCTGTCTTGTCACCCTATTTGACTGCTTAAGAAGAGTTCTTCAGAGACTGGAAACAATAAAAAGCAATTCATTAAAAATGCCCCCGCAGCCCACAGCCCCTTTCTGAGTCGGGAGTTTACCACGTGTGACACTGCAAGGGTATTTCAGCTGCGTGCTCGCTTTGCCTCAGACACAAATTTACTCTGGAAATAGGACAGAACATGAAAGCATCTCCACCCCGAGTGCTCGTTAGCCTGCCAGGTATGTCACAAGTATATTCCAGGTCACAGATGGCCAGATCCAGTTCTGTGTGGGAAAGGGATGTTCTTGTCACATCTGTGGCAGTATTCTTCTCTTCGCTTTTGCCAAGCAGTCTGTCAAAGCACACACAGGAAATGGAGATGGTCTTGCAAGAGATGCACCATGAGCAGAGGCTATCAAGTAGCACCTCCTTTATGTTTGTGTATTTAGACAACCAAACATCAGCAAAATAGCTTGAGAAAGCACAGTGTCCTGGTTCTGGCTGGGACAGAGTTAACTTTCTTCCCAGTAGCTTGGGGGGCGTCCTGTGTTTTGGGTTTGGTGTGAGAGAAGCGTTGATGGCCCATTGATGCTTTGGTTGTTGCTGGGTGGTGCTTGCACCGGGGAGACTTTTGGTTTCTCTTTTCAGCCTCCCATGCCCTGCCACGTGGGGGCAGGACGGGGCGGGGGCAGCCCGGGGTGGTGGACCCAGCTGGCCAATGGGGTATTCTATACCATGTGACATCATGCGCAGTATAAAAACCAGTGGTGTGGGAGGGCTCGCACCGTTCGTGACATGTGGTCGGCGGTTGGTGAGCAGTTGCATTGTGCATTGCCTTTGTATATTCTGTTATTGTTATTATTCTCATTGTTATTATTACTGTTCTACTTTATTTCAATTATTAAACTGTTTTTATCTCAACCCATGAGTTTTCCTACTTGTGCCCTCCCGCTTCTCTCCCCCATCCCACGGGAGTGGGGGGTGAGTGAACAGCTGCGTGGGGTTTATTTGCTGGCTGGGGTTAAATCACGACACGCAGGAATTTCTGAGAAGTATAATTGTAAAAGAAAAGCCAAATCTTTGCATTTAAGATGTTGAGCTCCTTACAGAAAATCATAATATGAATCTGATAATGCCAGTGTTCCTTTTTCATGTTTCAAAATGAGAGCAACGTGTTGATGCTGTCCTCTTCTGCAGAAGCCACTGTTCCTACTCACTGCAACACCTCCACGAACTTAGCACAATGGAAGAGTTGAGGCAGAACAGCTGACTCTGTACTGACTTGCACATGTTGCAATCATTGTTTGTTCCCACATACTGTCCCCGTACAAGGAGAGAATTTATTTGGCAGAAGATGCCTTTTTTGGCCAGTTGTTTCTCTGTTGCATTCAGATGGTGATGTGGAACTGCAATGAAGTATAGCAAACAGCTCTCCTGCAGGTGGAACTGCAATGAAGTATAGCAAACAGCTCTCCTGCAGACATCCTGTTTGCTTACAGTGTTCAAAAAAAAAAAAAAAAGCACTTCTCTGAAAGGTACAACAGAGACAGCAACGTAAGATTTTCTGCTAGATGCTGAGTTCAGGTTGTCAAATCTTCCAGCCAGACAGATGGTGACAGTGAATTAGAGATTCAGCTATAAAAATCCTGTGATTTTCAGTGGGAGTCATGTGCCTGAAGTAATTTAGCTTTGGAAACTAACTGGTCTCCTACCACAGCCAGTATTTGTTGTGTCACAGGTCCAGATGCACATAAACGTGTAAATCATGGCTCCTGTTCAGTTCGGTTTCTGAAGCTGCAGCCACAACATCAGTACCTTAAGCTTTCTGAAGACTTAACAGCCTGAATGACTACCCCATGTATTTGGCAGCAACGCTACTCCTCCACATTTATAGGACGCTGAAGAAAACAGGACCTACTCCAAAATCCAGGCAAGCTCAGAACATATACCAACAGCATCTTGAATTTATCTTTTTTTATTGCTTTGCCCTATAAATACAGCACCCTTTTCAGGTGACAAAGCATGATGCAAGGCTGAAGGGGTTAATACAACCTAGCTCTGCTGGTCTACCACTGAAGTTTTACCTAAGTTTCCCTACTCAGCAGTTGTCTCTGTTAACACCATACTAGCATCTTCCGTAATCCCATGAGAAAGTAAAGCTTCTCTCTACAGAGAGATCAGAAGCTTGCAGCTGTAATAAAGCATAAGCCTTTTGCACTGGAAAGAGTCAGAGATATTAAATCTTGATCTAATACCATTTTAAAATCAGAATCCCAAGTCCAACCACTTTAACCTTTTAAAGCTGTAGGTTTTGGCAACGTACAGGACCCTTTGTAAGTGAGGATCAGGGCTTACATTTTCCAGCAGGTCACATCAGCTGGTGTGTGAGGCAGCAGCAAAGGGGTTTTTTTGAGTCTTGACTTAACGGTGCATAAAGAGCGAAAAGTCAAAGGGATTCCATCTTAAAAAAGCCTACTAAATCCCTTAACCTTGAGAAGAACTATGCTCCACAGTGCCCTGCCTCCACAGATGGGGTCTGTGGTTTTGCTTAAAGACACTGAGAGAAGAAGTATCTTCAAAACTTGGCAAGAAGAACTGCAAGAGTGTTATTGTGACATGCCAAGGAAACACGGAGTTGAATGCACTTCTCTGGGATCCAAGAGCCTGTGTAATGGATATAGCCCAGAATTCAATATGGCAGTTCTGCCCTGGCATAGACCACATTGAGAGCTTAATTGCTGTTTCACCCATACATGTGCAGTTCAGCAATTGGTGGGGTGGAAAAGAGAAGCAAATGGAAAGTTGCCTAGACCACAGGGTCTACGAAGTAGATCATTTAAAAGGTCCTTTAAAATAAAATTTATGATGGTAGAGAAGTTTACCATCATCACCTACTGATACACTAAATTGAGAGATTTATTACTTCAAGCTGTTATGACTAAGCTGCATCCAAAGCCCTTCTCATTCAGCCTTAAAATTGAACAGAACCTCTAATCTTGATCCTATCAGGTTTTTTCTGCTTATCCTCTATTACACTTCAACTTAAAATCAAATGTTATTGCTGACACTTTTCAGCTCTAGTGAGCACAGAAAAAAAACCCACAAGCAGGAACGACTTTTAATCACACAGGACAGCCATCAAAGCCTGAAAACCGTTTGATAAATTGACACTTGTTTCTCGCTGACACGAATCACCACACCATGGCATGCAAACGATGCAAACATGCCACGTGAGCTCATCATCTCAGAAAACAAACATCAACATTGTCAGCATTCAGACAAACAGCCCCTCCCCGCTCAATCTGTTTTTGTTGTCGTTGTCATCAGTCCTACAGAAGATTACTGTGCTCAAAGCTGTGCAGAGCTTCTTTTCATGAATATAAACTAATGCTCTGAGATGTCATAGGACAACAAGTCACCTCACGTGCCTTTGCCAGCGTTCTTCAGTCAAAACCTACAACTGCCAGGCAGATGCAGAGCACATACATAGTGTCCATGGAAGAACTACAATGAACTTGCTCCACTGTATACCCAAGCTACAAAAAGACCCACTTCTACGGTTAATCTAATAGTCAACTTCTGCGTGGCCCATGGAGAAATCATCACCAGACCGTGTGGCACAGCCTGGGCACTAGGCAGGAGCCAACAGTGCAGCTCCAGTTCTAGCTCTTCATGGTCCCAAACAATTCTGAACCTCTCCCCTTCATCCGCCTTTTCAGTCTACCTCTGGGGATGTAAATGAGAGCACACAGTTTGGTGGGTGGCAGGGATGCCTGAAGTCAAATTTGGCTTCTACAAATATCAGTCTCTAGCTTCTTCCCCTTTTAATGATACGACTTTGGTATTTTGACACCATCTTTCAAGAAAGGATGGCCAAAACTACAAAGTAAACTAAATACCTGTCTAGTCATAATTCAAAGAGTAGGGGTAGTTGTTTGGCGTCTCACTGCACAGGACAGGCTCAAAAATTAGCTACAAGAGGAGTTGGAACTGCAAAGCAGTCAGCTAAAATCAAACAGGAGGAAAGCTGCACAGATACCAAAGAATCACCAAACTATGAAGTTTCATAAAGCATCTGAAGTACTTCAAAGTCACAGGAAAGGTTCATTTCTCAGAGGCTGAGCAAAATGCAAACAGTCAAGGGGGAGTTGTAAAATACTGTGTGTGCTAGAAGGCACACTCCCCATCTTAGTTGTTACGGCAAGCAATTCACTAATGCTGATTTTGTAATAACTACCACTTACGAAACCCCCTCACAAATGAAAATTATTTATGATGCTTTTAGGAGGCTTAAATAAAGCTCTGAGAACAAATGCAAGGGTTTATTTCACTGTCTCCTCTCTATGAGAGGTTCAAACACTTTAAACTGATTAGTAAGTTAAACAGAGATTGATCAGGGGTCTGTGAATGAATTTAATGACCAGGCTTCCTCTGAGGTTCACCTTCCTTGTTGGGAAGGACAAGAGGTTAAACAACCCATGCTTTTATTAGGCTGAACAAAGCCACAATATTGTTTGATGTGAAAACAGGAATGCATTTATAGTCATTTAAACAATGATTAGGATGAAAGTTTCCTTCAAAAGTCTTAAAGCTCCAAGTATGCTGGCCAAAGACTACTGAACCACTAATCAGACAGGAAGAACAGTATTTTGCCAAAAAGTCTTAAAGCTCCAAGTATGCTGGCCGAAGACTACTGAACCACTAATCAGAGAGGAAGAACAGTATTTTGCCGTCTTCTCCTTAGTGGTTGTCATGATGGAACTTGGAGCAGTGCGGGAAGAGAGAAGATAATTTTGCCCATTTTCTGTATCTCCAACAAAAACGTGGGAAAATGTTCTGGGATCCTTTTCTCAAGGGAGTTGACAACTGTGGTTCTTTATATCACCACATTTAAACTCAGAGAACTCTGGTATACCTGGTTAAAAACACTCTTGCATACACCATGCGCATATATCTGTGATTCAACAACAGTGTAAATTATTTACATATGTCACAAAGTTAATCCCAGTCTTTTCTTCCTCCATTTATCTTCCTGCTTTTGATCCTCTACAGCCACCTCCTTAATTCCCAATAAAACCATCATTTCTTGTGCTTCTGTTTCCCCCACCGAAGATGAAAACTGCCATGAAATGCTGAGAAGTTTCTCAAATCTCTAATGGGAAAATACCCGTGCAGCAGCACTAGGCTACCTGATTATATGTTTTCAAGAAACAATACTTCTATAGGAGGACATATTGTCTTAAATGTAGATTATGAGAATACAGTTGTTTCTTCACTGTCACTACTGTATCCCAGCTCCAGGAGGCTGCATGTATTCTGCTACTAAGTACCCAATAGGTGTTCATTCCTGATACTCTGGTATCTCAGGAAGGGTTCTTCTAGAAATACTGGAGTGACCATCTTCCTCCTCCTTTTTTCCTCCTTTTCTACAGATTTAAACTTTCAATTTTTAAAGTATCATCATTGAAAAGCAAAACAAAAATCAGCATGGATGTCCTCCCTTTCCCCCTAAATGCAGGCTTCCCCAAAAAGCATGCAAACTCTCTGATCTCCTCAAGTCTGTGATAGTGAAGTTCACTTACACTGTTGCTGATGATCACAGCGTTAACCACACCATTTCTTTATGGGCTAGTTTTGCATAACTTCTTGCAGTGAGCAGAGCTAAAGATTCCTTATCTTTGGTTTGTAGTTCTTCAGATGTGTCAGGTACTCCAGAACACCAAATCCCATGTCACCTTAAATTTCCCAGGTTAAAATATATCATTACTCACCTTTTTCCCCTCTGTACTATCACCACTGACATAGGACAGTTTTCGACGGACATAGAAGAGCATATCGTCTTGCCGGGGGGCCCATTTCTCCATAAAATACGTTGAAAACATCCAAGTCCAGAACACAATACGGTCATCTTTGAAACACCCTAAGAGGCATAAAAGAAAGGAGAAATAAGAGGTGTGGAATTAGCATGTCACATCTGATTGTGCTCAACGTGACACCTGAAGTCTTTGCTACACATGGTGCAGTCGAGCAGTAGCAGAAGTACTCTTGAAATCAGAGAGAAAGTTTTTCTGCAGTGTAGAGCATAGCCGCCATTCGGCATGAACCCACAGCCCGTCTTTGGCCATCATCAACCAAAACCACCTTCTGGCAACCAGTCTGCCCCTGCGCACAACAAACACAGAGCAGGGCCCATGAGTATACAATGGCTATGCCTGTGCCATGGAGAAGGACAGGACCAGCGCACCAAGTGAGAACACATCAAAGCAGCACTCAAGGAGTAATTTCAAAGGCAGGTAGTGCCAATATATGCTCCAGTTAATGACGTGAAGCCATCAGCTGCCAGCAGGTTTATTATATGCTCTCAGGAAGTATAGCCAATGCTTCAGAAATGAGCAGCTGACACCTTCCTTAAATCGATACATGGGAACAAGAATGTACCCGTGCAGGGGCGACTGCAATTCACCCTCTCTTTGACAAGGAACAAAACCCAGCTCTTCCTCAAGGAAACAAAGAGTTTTGAAGTCCTGAATCCCAATTAAACAAGAAAAAGTAGGGGGAGAAGGGGAAAAATGGGAAGAGGAAGATGCAACAAAGTCTTGTTCAAGGAGACAGACAAATTACATCAGCAACAGCGTGGCAGTTGGCCTCTCACCAGGAAAAGGAGGCACAGTAGAGGTGACATCACATTTTGTGAAACTCTTCAAAGCACTTAACTATAATAAAACTGCAAAAGGTGCTGCACCTCTTCTGTGCTGTAATGCTTGCACGCTGTTAAAGACCAAAATTTATACAGACAAGGAGAGAAGTCACTACTGTGCCTGGTGACAAGGGAGCTCAATTTCTCCACTGCTGCTCAGTCCTGCTGGAGGCTCCTTGATAGAGTAATTGCATCCCCTCCCCGAAGACCCACTGAGGGATAACTGTGGCTGTTAGCCACAGTCTAGCTGTTTTAAAACCTGTGAAGAGAGAACACTAAAAAAAATTACATTGCTGAGAAACAGCAAAAACCTGATATGGATGATGGATGGTACTGTTATGTACAAGACAGCGAGACAGGTGGTGGGGGGGTGTATGTACACACGTCCAGCTGACAACCCATCCTCCAGAACATCTATCCTTTACAGTGACTTATTTCCCTAAAAACTATACATTGACTGCCAGATTGGTACACACGTCGCTTCCCAGCCCTCGGCTACCATTCAGGTTGGTGTGTTTCCCTCCCAGCGGTACACTGCACGTATGAAATAGTTTTGCAGAGAGAAGAATCTTGCATGAGACAGAAGTGACATTTATTTACAGTGATACCTGGATTAAGCTTTAGAAGATTTTCCAATTAATTGCAAAGAAAGCTGACACATACCATAATAATGAACACTATTTTTCTTAGACACTGGTGGCTAACTTCAGGGGTTCATAAAGCAATCAATTGATCTTTTAATCCACAAGTGTAACTCAGCATATTTTCCTACTTCATTGTGTGTGCAATATTTGCAAGACAAATCTTTTTTCCAATCTTTAATTACTGTGGTGGGCAGGAGATTAGACTTTCAGATTTTTTAACAAACAAATGGGTGATTGAAATCAAAATCTTAGGTCTCTCCAACTAAATCCAAAAGTAATATTGAAAATAAAATGAAATTCCACTGATGGACCGTGCACAGAATACATTAATCAATATCAAGTAGAGTGGTATGTGAAAATATGTATATAGTTGATTATATTTAAAAAAAAAAAATTAATGAAAAGGCTGAGAGATAACAGAAAAAGGCCAGGGTAGTTAGTACCCAGTGCAGGCTGATTCCAGGCCACGCTGCAATTGCTTTATTTGCATGGCTGCAGTAAAGTCATTTCTAAGGCGGCATAGAACGTAATGTGCAATTGTAAATAAAAATCTACAATGCACTTAAGTACTATCCAGTTTTTCCAGCAGAGAAAGGGAATCAAGCACTGGAGATATCAGATATGGGATGCTGGGCATCTGCACCATCTGAATCCCTCCCCTGGGCACAGGTGAACAGGACTGAATGGCAAACAGCTCTATGTGAGAGCCTACCACATAAAGAGTGGATTCAAATGCATTCAGACTCCCAAAATCAGGCTGAGAAAGGACAGGATTGTCATCAGTCGTATATTCACAGATAAACACTGAGAAGAGAAAAAGAACTATTCAGGTTTAAGGATATACCGCTGGCTTTAAATGGCTCTAAAGTACCCACCAACACATATGTAGGCTGGAAATTTGAAGCCGATTCCTAAGCATTCAAGCCATGAAGCTCAGGAGCAGCCCCCCCAGTTAGAATAGTGAAGGCAAAAATCCCTACAGCTATAAAGATAGAGCTCAACTTGGTTAAAAAGGTTCATGTGGTACCAGTGACAGCCGAGGACACCATGACCCAGTCCCGCCTCTATATTTAGCAAAGAGTAGAAAACAGGGCATGCATTCATCATGATTCATTAATGGTCTCAAAGTAACTTATTAAATCTCATGGGTTTTGAGTACCCGAATTCCCAGCCTTAATTAAATGGGGAGGGGGGGAGAAAGCAGTAAAGATGATTGCCCTGAGTTCATCTAGAGTTCTAGGAAAATCAAAGGAAAATGAAAAAAAGAATCTACATTCTGTAAGAATCATCTCTGAAAAAGTTCTAGTGTTCAGAAGTACAGCACTTTGGTTTTGCTTCATAAATAAGTAAACAAAATAACCCCAGCCATCCCACTCCTAAATCTATACTAGAATGTTCTTCTATTGGTGGGAAATATTTTTCCCTTATAAAGCAAAAATCATCGAGTTCTCTAAACCCAGCATTATAAACAAGGGTTAAACCACTTTTAGATTCTGGCAGTACCTGCAAAAATCTGAGAAGCTGTCCTATGAGCTGCTTACACCACCAGATACGTTTTACGCAATAAAGCACAGGAGTTAATATGCTCTTCTGAACTATCTATGGGTGGTTATAACAGAGCACTAATACCTGCAGGAGAACAGCAGAACAGGGTAAGGTACCAGGACTTTCTGTGTGTTTTTGCCCTTGCTGGGGAACGCGGGACAAACTGATTCAATGTATTCAACATTAGTCTAAACAGAAAACCAGGGGACAGAAGTGCTGCAGCAGTGAAGCTGCTTCAGCACTGCAGCATAATGCAGGGGGAAAAAAAACCTGAAAACCCTTATAGCAATGTTGGATGGCTGTCAATTCAAAACCCAACCTGCAACAGATGAGATGTAAAATCGTCCTGCAAGCTTCAGGGATACTTGCAGACATTGCTGTAATTAAAACCAGCCTGAGGATGTTCTAACTGTTCTGACTAGAGTGGCTAAAGGACTTTTCTTGAAGCCAAAAAGAGCCAAATCACTGCAACACAGTAGCTTTTATTACATTTTAGTAGAAGCAGGAAGGATGGGGAACAGCACACAAGAAGAACTAGCCTTTAAAATCTACTATTAAACAGTATTAACTTGGAAAGGAGACAAGAAAATTTGTAAGTGTAATCCAGACTTCTTAAAACTTCAAAGGGGGAAAAAATCTATTCCAATTTCAAGCCAGAAACTGTCAGATCCAGTATGTCCACTCAAGGTTGCCTTCAACTATTAGATCCCCAAAAGCATGGCGTACCCTTACAGTTATTTTGCTGATTTATAGCATCTCACTAGAAGCCTTCCAGCTTTGCCGAGAAGAAACTTGGAAACTGCTTTTAAAATTGTTTTGGGTAACGGTTTTGAAACTGCCAGGCTAACTGCCCAGCAGACCAAGCTATTCTTTTCAATAGACAGAACAAAGCACAAAGCCTCAATTTCTCAGACTTTGCCACAGCACCCTGTTGAGGGGCCTCAGCTGCACTCAAGATGGTAGGGCTCAGAGAACGGTTCTGTCCCCATTACATGCCACCCACCAAAGAAGCGGACAGACTCAGTTCGCAGTTGCTGATGACCTTAACTCTCTGCTGTTGAACTCGATACTGTTTCTATCCACCTGGCAAGGACTGAGATCAAAAACAGAAGCCAATTTTTCATAGCTCGGACAACCATGAGTTGGCAGTAGCGTTCCATCATGTTGGTCCATCACCGTTTGCACAACACTCAGTAGATGTGCATGCACATATATACACTACTGTTAAGTTGGAAGGTCCTTAATAAAACACCTGGCACTTAAAAGCCCTTGAAGCTTTGACTTCAGTATGTAGGGAGACCTTTTAAAATGCTAACAGTTTTATTTTTGCCAGAGGAGAATTTCAGCCTTCTGCAACACCAGAATTAGATGATATTTGCAAAGGAATCCAATTCCATCTGTAGTTGAAAGCATGCGGCAAGACAGCTTCCTGAAAACACTCCTCCCCTAGCAAATTCTGCTTCTATATGAATAAAAGGGAATTAAGAGTTCAGACTATAAATCTTAATATACTAAAAGTTGATTATATAATTATGAGACCTTTGTCATGAATAAATCCTAATTACAACAATTTACTATAATGATTCATTTACATGGATTTTATCCTCATTAGAAGCAAGATTTATGCCAGCTGCTATGTAGAAAATGTCTGTCTTTTTAACTATTAGGTTTTTATATTGAGCATTCATTTTGGGGAACTGACTCTAGATCCACATAAGGAGTTGTGATTTTTTTTTTTTTTTTAATTAATGCTTTCCAAAAAATCAGTGGATAAAGAGAAGTGTCAGCATATTATTTTGCTTCAAAGGAATAGAAGAAAAGATTTCTCATTTGGTGGATAATAATTTTTTCAGCATGTACCACTCCGAGCTTAGAGGAACAATAATTTCAGCTAGACAGGGTTTCTTCCTAAGCTTTTATTCCTCTAGCCTGCCATGAGTTTCTCTTAACTGTGAAACATCATAAAACTCATTTCATCCAATTCTGCCACAGTGCTATCATCTGTAGAATGAGCATCCTTAGATGTTTGGGGATTATTTAAATGCTTATGAAGATGTTTACAGGCCCAGCATGGAAAGCAAACTACAGTTCTGAGCGACTCACGCTATATTTCATTTTTGTTTTGAGTTTAGCCAAGTATTCTGCAAGGACAACATGAAAAGTGCTTCACACAGATTAAAGCTACCTTTGATATTAAAAAGTTATAATTATGACTGCATAAAACCAGAATGGACGTTCCCTGTCCAGTGATAGATAGTTGCCAGCTAGCCACATCATTAAGAATCTAAAGGTCAGTCTTCTTCCCACACCTACATAAAAGGACACCATTTAATCCCTTCAGTTTGACCTTATACAAACACAGGACTTCACCAAACTTTCAGAAGTTCACTAGCAACCAACAATTTGAGAGCAGGCAACACAGAGGGAATGCATTAACAAATGAGAGGCCCTCAGAGCACATCCTTGCAGCACGTTCCTCTCTCATATATACTGGGAAAGGAGCACCTCCACTGATGCCAGCTGTAATGACACAGCACAGCGAGAAGTGTGCTTTTGCAAGCATGCAAGTCCTAAATCTGTCAGAAAAGACAACATATACTTTCAACATAAGTTTTCCTGGCAGAACTCTAGCTAGAAAAGGAAGCCATCACGGTAACAGCGGTGACAGGGACAAGACAGATGCCACAGATTAAATGTCCTACTCTGCCACAGACACAACGCTCCTCTTCTCCTTGCCCTAAAATTGGGATAACTGTTCCCCTATCCCATCATACGCTGCACGCACGCATCCATTAACATAATATAAAGAGGGTAAGCAGAATATAATTAAAGATGAGAAAATTATTTTATAAGAAATACAGCACACTTCTTTACTAACAGACAGCAATTTAGGAGGATGAATGGAAGCTCATTTGAAGTTGAATGAAGAACAGTCTAAACCAAATAGAAATGTTGCTGCTCTTTCCTTTCTTTCCGTGGGCATTTCAACAATGGATCTTCTGTCATGGTTTCAAACTTGCAAACATATATTGGACTTTTTTACAGCAATATAACTGATTTAAACCTTGGCTTCATAGCATATCTATAAAGGAGTTGACAAAATTTGAGCTTCAAGCATTGAGTCATCAACGCTAAAAGGCTGAGAAAAACACTAGGCCAATTACTCTTACAGCTGCTGTGCCATATTTACTCATTTGCCAATAGATGATATCACCTCTCTCATATTTATCACCTTCTCTAAGCACAACTAAATGGTAGACATCATTACGAACCCCAGAATCAATATGCAGTTTCAGTACACACCTTAAATTTAAAGCCTGTTCACACCAGATAATTGACTCAAAGGCCTAAAATAACGTGAGCCAGAAGCTGCCGCTTGGACCAAAGACAAATGCAGTCCTCTGTGTGGAGCGGGAAAGGTAAACACATTTCTACATTCAGGAATAGACTATAAAGTCTTGAATGAAGGCCTGTGAACAATTCCGTGAAATAATAGGTCCAAACACTTGAGATTCAGAGAAACTGAGCTCATTTTCAACTGGTAACTTCCACTTCCTAAAACACAGAAATGACTCAGAGCTGACTAAACAGAAGTTGTGCTTAAGCCTTATGCCAAACTAAACAACAGCGGATAAAATGTAATTCTGTTCTAAAGATCACAGTTTACCCTACCCAGTAATAGTTTCCCTCCTGTACCACAGAGCTTTAATTCTGAAACTCATAAAGTCAAGCCACAGTTGATACAGCTTCATGGTCCATACTTGTAAAGCAACTGTCAATCATAGCACATACCTATCCTCTACTTGCAAAGTGATGGAATTATATCGCTCCGGAAAAAAAGAAGGAAAATGCCACAATGTAAAAACTTTTGATTCTGAGTACCGAAGTATAACCTTCAAGTATATTTGACATTCACTAGTGATGGCTCTCCACTGCCCCTTGCTCCTTCCTCAATCTGTCCCCTAACCCTAACACAACGCATTTTCATTCATATAATTAGATACAGACTTTGCCTAGATTCTGAAGTTTTCTCTTTTATCCACAGAGGTTATACAATCAGGGTCAAGGCTGATGCGTCAAGGGACATCTGTTGCAGGCATGGCTTTTAGGAAGTATGGATTCCCTGCATCATAACCATACCCCTACCTAGCCACTTGATCTTTCATTGGATGGGATAGATTTGTGCCATAAATGTTAAGACAGAAGGCTTTGGTTTCAATACAGCACAATTCCCAAACATCTAACAGCAGACACTTCACAGACAGTTTATCTTTGTCACCACGATTTACTACCACCTTCAACATACCACACACATCAACTACAACCGGTTTCCTGTCTCCCTCGAAAATATGAAATAGTTCATTTATATTGCAGCATCACTTTGGGTATCATAAACAAGCTCCTTCTTTCTGCCTAGGAGAGAAAATAATTCATGCCAATTAAACTTTCCCAATATCTCCCAAGGTTGTTAGGAGTGCATATTCTTCCCAAGTAAGAATCGTCCATGAATAACTTTGATGCCACAAAATGTACCTTATCAAAATATCCAATAGAATGGAGATAGACAAGAATCAGAAAACAAAATTTACATCCATCTATCATTTGGTTAAAAGTTCCTTCTTTTGTGACAGGTCTGCAGAAAATAGTACAAGGTGTATTATACACAGAAGACATTTCTAATATTGACTGTGTTTCCTTGCATTCCAACAGCAAGAAAAGACAAGGATAACAATTTCCAGAGAAATAATCTGTCCCAAGAATAACACATACTTTGGCCTAAAATTTAGGACAACGTCCTCCCCATAAGACAAAAAAAAAAAAAAATATTAGTTTTGTTCCTTTTCCTAACTTATGTTTTTAGGAAAAGATAATAGTTCCACCATCATCATGTTTCTGGAAAGGGCCTAAAGAAATCCGCTTTTTAATAGCTATAAATTGAAGGCCAAATCCTGAATTCACTGAGCCTAATCACTAAGCTTGTAAGGGTGCAAACTTAGTACTACTGGTCATCCATTGCCTTGGCTCTTACCTTTATCAGGAAGATGGGAAGGAAATTCTGCATGCTGAGGGATCAGTTGTCGGTGCTCTAATGCTACTAATTACGCCCAATTGTAAAAAGGAACAATTAACATTATATACATCAACAATCAGCAGACGTTCTACACTTTTTGGCAAGAAACACTTATTGAAATTAGGCTTCAAAGTAGTACTTTCTGAGTTTTTCAGGTCAAATATTACAATGATGAATTTAGCAGCATAGACAGGATATAATTGTTGAAGTTACATGATGAAGAGTGATTACTTTATGGATAAGGACCAACAGGTCCAATTAAATCACTTGAAGATGACAGTGACCAACTTTTCTTACACTACAAAAAATTTTAAAGCAATTCAAATGTTTCAAGACAAATATAATGTAATAATGCACTCCTTTTCAGTGAAACCAAAGATACTACTTTTTCATACTAGCATTAAAAAGTGTTTGCCCTCTTGCCAGCAGTATAAAAATAGTATCTGTTAACACGAACAATAACATAAACCACCAGCTCTCCATGTGGAGCATTTGTTTACTGAAGACCAAAAATATTTGCCAATGAAGCTAAAAGAAGGAAAAAAAAAAGGTATCTTAGAATCACAGAATAGTTTGCGTTGGAAGGGACCTTTAAAGGTGATCTAGTCCAAGGGCAGGGACATCTTCAACTAGATCAGGTTGCTCAGAGCCCCGTCCAACCTGACCTTGAACGTTTCCAGGGATGGGGCATCTACCACCTCTCTGGGCAACCTGTGCCAGTGTTTCACCACCCTCATTGTAAAAAATTTCTTCCTTATATCTAGTCTGAATCTACCCTCTTTCAGTTTAAAACCATTCCCCCTTGTCCTGTCGCAACAGGCCCTGCTAAAAAGTTTGCCACCATCTTTCTTATAACCCCCCTTACTGATAGGCTGCAATCAGGTCTCCCCGAAAATCTTGAACCTGAAGAGATCATAGGGAAATACTGTTAAGGAAACGCGTGAAGGATAAAATATGAGAACTGCCATTCCAGCTCGTGCCTGGCAGACCACGGAGCACCACATCTTGTTTCTAACAGGGACCAGGAGCCTCACAAAAAGCGCGAATCATGTCACAACAGGTAGGTGTGGGATAACCTACTGCATACCCAAGGCTCACCCTAACGCTTAGCAGCTGGAATTTGTGCTGCACCTTAAAACATGAAGATTTTTGTCCTTTCTAGAACCTTGGAATTACCCTAATTCGCCTCAATAACTTGGGAAAAAATCTTATGAATATAGGAATTCCTCTCTGAAACTCAGCAAGTTTTCAGACTCGATTAATTAAATTTGCTATTAAAGAGCAGTGTAGTTTTGGTTTTTTTTTCTTGGGAGGGGGTGTTGTTTTGTTGTGATTTGGGTTTTTTGGGGTTTTTGTAATATTTCATAACATGCAGAACTAATTTTGATGAGGGCAATAATAGAAAAAGTGATACTGCTCATGTCAAAATTTTAACTTTGCCACTTCTGGAAAAAACACATTGCAAAACAGCCAGCTAGAGCGTTCCTAGAGGAAGATAAAATTCCTCTTGCAGCTTACAGGAAACAAGTGTATTGTCATAGGAATGGATTAGCAATACTAGCTCCTGGTTACTAGTAGCAGGTGACAAATGTATAATTTCCAGGGCAACAACCATGGACAAACACAACATTTAGAGTACAGCCAAAATATTCACCAGGTGGTTTTGCTACAGATAGCCATTTCCATATTGACACAAGCAAGTACAACCCAAGTACATACTAGGCTTCTCAAAGACCACAAAATGCACTTATCACAGGAAATGGTAATATTTTAAAAACATATCTAACTTAGAAATCCAGATCCCATCTCCACAGAACTGTAAGCACTTGAAGTGTAAGTTTCAAAGAAAGTCAGAGGACTTGGATTTCTAAATGCCACTTTATTATGTGACATTATTATTGTTATTAATATTATACACATTTCCCTCTATCCCTTAGCTTTATTTCAAAACTCCCATTGTATGTCTCCTTTTCCCTGAGAAGATACACGACAAATAGAATAAAATCAGGATATCAAACCAGCTAACTAAGAGACAGTAGATAAGTGCATAGAATCCTTTAAAACCTGAATACATTCATGCATGGAATCTGGAAATTAATACTTTTTTCCCTTCCAAAGCCCTGAATTTCTCCATTAAATATGATTTATTTTAAGCTTTTTTCCATAAAAAGAAATTAACAGATTTTTTCTTTTTTTAAATGCAAACAAAAGCATCTGGGATGAAAATGAAGGACTAAATCATGAGAAGGGAAAGGTTACTGGAAATGCTAACAGATCTACTGAGCCAAGATAAAGCCTACCAGAAATGATGCCAGATTTTGCAAGCTGCCATCATTACCAGAATTAGTGTGAATTCTAACCCTATTCTAGTAGCTACATACTTAAAATATATGTCACTTAAGAACACAAGATAATAACAGACAACTACTACCAATTTAGCAAAAAATAACATTTTGAATGTATTACCTTTAATATACCTCCTCTAGTTACAAACCAAGAATTTCGAATGGACTGTGATTTGTTGTAAGTGCACACAGAGACTGGGAGTGACAACTGAAGAGTAAATACCTACATTACAAGATCAAACTAGAGTTAAGAAGTCTTGAACGTTTCATATAATGTAATGCAAAAGACATGCATGAAATAGCTCTATTAGTAAACAGAAGTATTTATTTTAAAAAGCACTCACAGGTAGCAGGCAGTAAGATATAAACATCCTGGCAGAATAGGATTATGTCTTTAAAATCCTTACATTCATACTCTTCAGGAGAGAAAAAAAGGCTAGTTTTAAGTAAACAGCTAACTGAAGGTAGCAATTATAATTTTGCTCTCCAATGCTAACAAAAGACCCCACCAATCTACTTTCAGATGCTAACCTTCAAATCTTACTTTCCTGTTAAAACCAGTCATGCAGAAGGAAATAAGCAAGAGCACTTCAAAGCAATAGGTGGCACAAAGGAGGGCTGCCATCACGGCCAGGGCTGCATTGCTCACCGATGCTTTGCTTTTGCTTCTGTTGCAGGTTATTTTGGCTACCCTGGGAGGCTGCCCAGCTTCCTCTCAGAACAATGGGGTAAGGGATGCTTTCTCTTGTGGTTGGGTTTGCTTCTTTAAAGTTCTTCTTAAGTTGCAAAAATGCATACAGGTTTTTTTAAATTTTGTTTTTCCTTTTCAAGGCTTTGTATTTCTCTAACGGTCTCTGAATTCTCCACTAGTACAATAATACATGCAATGAAAGCTACGCTGACGAAAAAAAACAAGACAAAACTGAAACGCACCCCATCTCTACATTAGTCCCATTCTGTAAGCTTTAAGATACTATTTCAAGACCTTATCCAGCCCTTTCTGCTTGACATTTGCATAGATGTCAGTAACTGCACAGCATCCCCATATACGCACCCGTTAACTTGGCATGCTTGCAGGCTCTGCTGCTGGTTGCTGGGACATGTCAATACTCTTTCTCATTCCCAGCACAACAGTGATACCAGAATTACATGCCAGCTCTTCACAGGCTGAATATCTAAAATTCCTTATGCTCGGGCTGCAAAAGATAAGAAAGGATATCCTTCCTGGCTGTTTTTCTTCCTTTTTTCTTTTTAGCTGTCTAGCTATGAGACTGAACCAGAACCAAACTTCCTCTCCAAACCTGATATACGTAACTGCTCCAATATCTAAACCCTACTGAGATTTTATTGAACACTGCTTGAATGTTACCTGGGCACATTTGAAGCAGGGTATGAATAAAATACAAACTGTGATGACATCATCAACAAGCAGGGAACTGACAGGAGAGCCCTCAACACAAGCCTGTTTGCCAAGTAGCCAAAGTAGACTACACAGCGCACAGCAACACCTATTTTGTTGGCAAGTTGCCCTACAGCCAGTGTAACTTACCCTCAGTGAAAGAAGCAAGATAGCGGTACAACAGAAACAATAAAAAGGAAGGGTTACACGATTAATCTTACATCTTCTAACCTCATTTTGTTGGTTTTCTCCCCTTAAAGCCCAGATTTATGGCACCATCAAAGTGAAACTGCATCCATTTACCCTCCATGCATAACAACATCCAGCTTCCTCTGCTATTTGTATCACCTGGGACCATGGACCAAACCACAGATGTTCCTGGATGTTTGGGGAAAACATGCAATCTACTATCAGGCTTTGAATGCCATTTTGACACAAATACTTCTGGCTATGTGGAATGAATGACTTTCTTAAGTCAATTATTCTCAGCCAAACACCACCAAGATTCAGAACGTCTGAAAGATCAAAGCAAGAAAAATAACTTAAGGAAGGGAGAATTTAGTATTAAAAGCCATAAATACATAACAATTATTCTACAGCCTCTCAACATAGCTTCAAAATGCCAAGCATCTCCCTGAAGGGTATGTGTTGAGCAGACAATAGAAATGAAATATTTCTGGTTTTACTAACAAGTCCTTGCTTCTGGTGAAACAAGAACTTCATTCCATTAGAGAATACACCTAAGCAAATGTAGCTGAGTGAGTGGCTGATGTTTTGGACACGTAGGGCAACTGGAAGAAAGAAAAGGGAGTATGACAGAGTAGGGACAAACAGCTTCCAATTTGCTAAAGAGGGAAGAGGGAGAAAAAAGAGTTACCACTGAGACCCAGCACTTGTGCTTCACAAATTAAAAACCTCAATTCGTATCTGCTCCCCCATCCAGCTTTCTTTTGTGTAGGAAATCTGACATCTTGATACCTCTGACATATGCATTTCTTTCTGCAGGAAAAAAATGAGCTTTCTTCACAGTGTATCAGTTGTCAAGCTGTCAAGATGATTAACGTTCACATCACTGCCACATCACTATTGTTGTCCTGTTTAAGCACTAAAAGCATTTGTCAGAAATTTTCTGTCAAATTAAAATACAAAAAAGAAAATAGCAGAAATCATTGTGAAAGAGGATTCCCAGCTGAAGAAAGAAAAAAATAAAAATAAATCACAGGTTAAGTACGAAATTATCTCTTCTCCAAATATTAACATGGATAATTCTAATACCTGGAATAAAGAAAAAGTTTTTCCTAAACCTGAAGTATCAGGACAATAAACTGCCACGAGGAAGACACTTCCATGTGTTAGAATTTTGTACAGTTAGATGATCCCTTCACCAAAATGTGTAATGAATAAAAGCGGAAGAAAAAACACAGCCTTCCTCTAGCACAGCACTTACTGAAAATAGCGTAGTGCACTTTTTGGATCACAGATTTTCTCCTGGGATGAACTAAAGTTCAGATCCTGAACACTAGCACAAGGAGCCGGGGGATAGGAGGGAACACATGAAAGTATCACCTTTCCACCATGGATGCGCACAAGGCGACTCCAAATACACTTATAGAAAAAATTCAAAGGTTGTCATCTGTGGCTGATGGTTCCTTCTTCCACCATAGAATACTGCCCTTGGAGTGGGGACAGCAGAACAGGTGTTGAATTTGCACCTCAACAGCTGTAGTTCAGAGTATTAACATGAACTAACATTGATTTCTTTTTTTTCAGCCTGCCAGGCTGTGAGCACCTGAGGAACCGACCCAGTGACCATTCTGCAACCTCTGCTATGGAGACAATCATCTCCAGCAGACAGCAGGGTGGATACAGCTAGGGTTGGCAGCCTCTCAAATCCTCTCAGCATGAGTCTGCTGATCATCTACTACATGTCTTTTCACATTAATTCCAGGAATTTGTTCTCTAGAAGCCTGAGCCAGTAATCTCACAGATAAGTAGTGCTTACAGGGGAGAACTGCCTTCTAGAGCTCATAGAAAAGACAGCAAATTAAAGGCACTAAGCTAATAAAATAGACTCAATATTATCCCAGCAAGAAAAACTGAGATCTTTAGCTTAATGCTTATCCAGAAAACAGCTGTAGATGAGCCAAGAAATCCATAAAAGGGTGTGTAACCTGGCTGCAGTCAAGCAAGTATTGATTTCAAGGAAATCCATACCTACACACTGTGCTATAAAGCTGTGTAGTTACAAATTCAGCAACTCATCCCACAGCACGGGTGACCAAGTTTGTGGCTTGATAGCAATCAAATTATCTGGAGAGAATTAGAATGGGAAGAAGTTGTCCTCTCCTAACAAAAGTGAGAAAGCAATCAGCCCCCCCTACTCCACTTGAGTCTAGGAAAATGAGCTTCTTTCCTCCTTTTCATTAGCTTCAGAGACTGAAGAGCCTCATGGAGATAAACAGAAAGGAGATCAGCAGAAAGTACCACTACAGAGGAGCAGATACTGAAGAAGTCAAAGGGTTCTTCTTATGTTGCTCCACCCAGCAGCATAAAGACTAAGTGTCTGAAAAAGTAGAAATTACTAATCAAAGAAGTGTATCAATTGTCTTTTCTTCAGCCTTCAGGTGATTTTCAATTCCCGCCCCC